>NW_006777513.1:40632-77762 GCF_000442215.2 Lipotes vexillifer
TCAGTCCCGCGACCTGAGCCCGGCGCGCAGCTGCGGAGAGTACCGTGGAGCCCGCGCCCCGACGCTTCGCGCCCGCGGTGTTCGTCTCGTCCGCCGCGTCCCGGCCGGGCATGGGGCAGCCCGGCTGAGCGCCGCACCCCGCCGCCGAGACCCCCAGCCCAAGCCACCGTCCCTTTCGCCGCGGCCCCAGCTTGCACCGGCGATGGCGAAGGCGACGGCCGGCACCGTGGGGCTGCGGTTGCTGCTGCTGCTGCTGCCGCTGCTCGGTGAAGGTGAGTCCTGCCGGGGACTGGTGCCCGCAGCGGCCGAGGCGAAGTTGGCACCGCGCGCCGAGCGGCTGAGTGGACGCATTCGGAAACGCCTTTCTGTTTGCGGCGGGCAGCGGGCTGCGCAGTTGCCGGCCGCCCGGGCTCGGCTGCGAGCGGGGTGTGTGGTGGGCAGGGCGCCTCGGGCCCCACGCGCTGGGCGGGTCTCGGGCTGGAACCGGACTCGGGTCGGAGCGGCACGCGGGCCGGGTGGCCGGGGTCGGTGCCCAGGGCCCTTGTTGCAGCCGCGCTCCCCAGCCTGGTGGCGCCTCGCACCGCAGCAGCGTCTTGGAGCGAACCGAACGGAGCTTGTAGCCGTTTCGGTGCAGGTGGGGGAGGGCGGATGAGGTAGCCCTAGAAAGTCTTCGACTTGGGCGGGGAGGAGTTGTGTTTCTGTCAGAGATTGCTCCGTCCTCGTTTCCTTGTCGCTCTACACGTCGGTGCATTCTTCCTCTAGCTCTGATACCCTGGCTAGCCGCGGGATGCGGAGGGGACCTGCTGTTTTGAAAAATGGTTGCTTTTCCCTTGTGCGTTTTTGCCTCTCTAGTCCTTAAAAAAACCCAAAAGGCTGTGGTTTCTGGGGAGGCTGCCCTCTAGGGCCCGCTCGGACTGGCCCAGCGCAGCCGGCTGAGGACCTGCCGTGACTCCACTCCCACGCGCGGCTTCCGAGTCCCGCGCTGATGCCAGGCGGGGACACCTGAAGGTGCGGCCTTTGGGACCATTTGACGGCTCTGGGCCGACCTGTACCAAGCGCTTTTGACCATCCTGGAGTGGAGTAGGGCTGTGTGCCGCCAACATCGGTGCTGGGAGGATTAGATGTGGCCTTGCAACGGCTGGTCACTGCCTCCACCCCCAAAACCCTGACGGGATGAGTGAACCCCAAGGCTGTCGAATCTTTGCCCGCCCCCCCTGCCCACACACCACGAATTTTAGTTTCCCTCGAACTGTCCTTGACTTCCTCTTCTGCAGTACTCAGTATGCACCAAGTTTCTCTCTGAGAGAGGAGCTGCGGCCACCCTCCCCCTCTGCTTACAAAGGGCTTTCTCTCCCTGTGGCCTTTGGGAACAGAAGAGGTGGTGGTCCCCTGCGTCTGGCCCTGGGTCCTGCACAGACTCTGGGTTCCCAGGCCTGCCCAAGGCTTCATTTGTATGACTGGATCTTGAGCTCAAGAGGCAGATACTGAAGCTAGAACGGGCCCCCAGCCCATCATAGGGAAGGCAGGGGAGAAGCCCTTTCTTTGACCTGGGGAAGAATGGGGGAAAGCATCGGGAGTCTGGGGGTCCCAGTGCTGTGAGGGGAAAACAGGCAGGAGGAGGCTGCCGGCAGGGCAGAAGTAAACACAAAGTGTTCAGAAGACCTCTTGTAACTCGGGGTTGCAACTTTGTAGTTGTGGGCGGGTGATCAGGTGTGAGTTGGAAGCCAGGGCGCGCAGGGCAGCCTCAGACGCTTGTGGAGGATTTCCCGTGCCTGTCCCACGCTTAGCCAAGGGTCCCAGCTGAGGCCGTGGGGGGCTGGAGTTGGGGGGTAGGGGTGCAAGGGCGGCCTGTGACACTTGGCGGGAATGCAGGTGGCTTCTCCACAGCCTGGGCGCACGGAGTTAGGTGGTCAGAGAAAGGTTCTCCAGTCCAGGGAAAGCAAGTCCCCTGCCTCACCCACCCTCCCATGGGATGAGCAAGAAACCACGATTGGTGGCACTGGGAGTTGAGAGGTGGCCCCGCGATACCCAAGAGGAGATAACGGGGCCCGTAGAGAGGCCTGCGGGCACCCTCTACCCGGAGTAGCAGTGCTGGAGCTGTTGAGCCTGGCTCTCAGTGAGCTGCTGCAGACCGCCACCAGTGAGCTGGGCCGCTGCTCCCACCCAGACCCGACCAGGCTGGGAGCAGCTCAGCCCCGGGGCGCCCTCTCGTGGACGCAGCCCTCCTGCGGCCAGGCCTGTTGCCTGGGGGATGGGCCGGGTCTCCAGAGGAGGAAAGCCTTCCAGTGCTGGCCCAGACACCTCCCCGAGACGGGAAGCTCTCTTCTGTGCTGGGGGACTGACGAGAAGCGGGTAGGGAGGCAACCAGATGAAGAGGCAGCGGCCGGGGAAGGGAAGCACTGCCCCAGGGCTGGCAGGGGTGGGTTCGAGGGCCTAGGGATGCTCAGAGCAAGGTCCTGGGGCATAAGCAGACCCTCACGGTGTGCCCCCCTCCTTGTGTACACACTCTCATTGTGTGTGAATGCACACACCTTCAGAAAAAGGTGCCAACCCAGACACAGACTCCCAGGGCAAGACAGGACTCCTCACCCACACGCTGGTATCCGTGTGAGCACATGCACGGGCCCACACACACACACACACACACACACACACACACACACACCCTTGAATCCACGCTCACACACTCACACTCACTCTTGGTCATCACTAAGACACACTCCTGCCCTTTCTCAAGGATATGTGATCATGAGGCCTGTGGACACACACACACACTCACGCAGCGTGGCTTGGCCCTTCCCACTCCACCCTCCCCCAGAGAACCCAGCCCCTCTCTCTGCCACACACACACTGGGACCCCGACATGTGTCCCCCCACAGGGACACCTGCCCCTCCCCGCTCATACTCAGGAGCACAGCCCATCAACCCTGGGTATCCTGGAACCAGAGCTAAACAACTTCCATCTAAAAGTTGTTCTTAGAAGAGTTTCTGGCCTTTTGCTGCTCTAGCGCAGGTACAGGCATCCCCGTGGCATGGATGAAGAAACTGAGCCCCAGCTTCTGGGGATCCCCCTGAATGTCCAGGCTGACCCATCACCCATCATCATCTCCCTGACCTCCAGCTGCTTCTCACCAGGCCTCACATCGCTCATCTCTCTGGCCTGGCTTCTTGGGTCCCTTTTTGCTCAGCACCTCTAGCCACAAAGAAAGACCTGCCCTCTCTGCATGCACACCCTCTGGGCCTCTCACTCCCAGGTACGGAAGAAAGGAAGGCTGGCCATGACTTAGCAGCCCCCTCTCCAGGCTGCTGGGCCCACCCCTCTGCTGTTGGACCTGGGTTTGCCACTTTTGCCTGGACCAGCAGGTGCCAGAGCAGCCCCTCAGCCAGGAAGGCTGCTCTGCTCACTTCTTTCTCTCCCTTTCAGCGCCTTCCCTCTTTGGCTAGAGATGAGTGGTGTCCTGCTTCACCAGGCTTGCCTGGGGCCAGCCTTCTCTCTCCTCCGCCCCAGCCCACTAAGCCGCTCTGGCCTCTGGGAGCTGCCTGTGGCCCACACTGGCTGTCCTGGGCCCTAGCAGAGCCCAGCCTACTCAGGGACCAAGGGGCTGGGTCTGCTGGTGGGCTCCTCAGGGTGGGGTCTGTGAGCAGAAAGCAAATGGGGAAGTTTATTGAGACCGTTGCAAAATTGCCTTCATTCTGCAGAATTGCTTTAGGGACGGCTAAGTAAATCACTGTTTCCTTGGTGGTGAGAAGAAAATGGGATGCATTCACCTAATGGGGAGCTAATGGCCTTTCAGCCAGGGGAGGAGAAAACTAATTTAAAATTATGGTATCTCTGAAACTGGAGCATGGGGTGCCAAGCGGAAGGGAGGGCCAGGAAGCTGCTGCTTCCCCTGAGGCCTTCCCGCCTCTGTGACCTGAGAGAGGACTCCTGTATCCCCTGGTCTTCACTGGATAAGGCTGATGCCAGCAGTAGCCACCCCCAGGGGGCTCATGGCCTGCCCATCCCGTGCTGAGCACTGCCTGTCTGCTAGCTCACTGTATCCTCCCGAAACCCTGAGGGATGTAGCCTTGTTTCCCCATTTCACAGGTAAGGAAACTGAGGCTCCCACAGCCTGTGAACTTGAATCCTTGTGTCTCCCCGCTCGGGTCCTCTGGGCCCCTTCTCTGGGCCGGTGGCGGTGGGGACCAGGAGGGGTCCTGGGAGAGGAAGGTGGCCTTGAGCCCACTCACCCACTGGTGACTCCCCTGCTCGAGGCCCCAAGAGCCCTAGGGGCAGCCTGGCCCAGGTCTGGGAGGGAAGTGTGCTACTGTGCTTCAGCACCTGAATCAGGAGCCCCTCGGGGTCTGGCTGATGCTCAGGCGGGACCGCTGCTTTAGCTGATGTCTGGGAGTCCTGCAGGTCCGGGAACTGCCACCAGCTGGGGTCTGGTCATAGCCAGCCCCAGGGGAGGGGCATGTGTCCTCTGGTGTGGTAGGAAGAGAGGCCTTTGTGCTGTTGGTGTAGGCTGGGTGTGTGGCCCCTGCACCCACCCTCTACCTGGGGACCCAGAACCCGACAGATGCTACTGTGCTGAGGAGGGGCTGGGCTTCAGGGCACATGGGTACAACTGTGTCTCCTTGTCCAAGAAAGGGCCCTCGTGCCCCGGGCTCCAGGACAGACTGGGAGAAGAAAGTGCCCAACTGGGAAAAAGGCAGAGCTGGAGAAGTGCCCCCCCAAACAGTAGTGATGCCTTATGTCCTACAGAAGTGGCTGCATTTCGGCTGTGGACCCCCTCCCCCTTCCCGTGGGTGTGGGAGAGGACGCTTCCTTGTGTGGGCGCAGTGTTCAGGCTCAAGCCCCCGCGTCCCCTCCTCCTCCTCATTTTTTCTTCCTTCTCCTCATTTTTTTCTTCGCATTTCTGCAATTGTTTTTCTGAGTGACTCAACAGTAATAATAACAGTAATAGTGATGGGCCTACAAACACTCCCCGAGGGACCACCTGCCGCCTGGGGAGCTTCTCCGGGGCTAGGGATGCACTCCGGGAGACAATGGAAGGTCCCTTTGACCTCAGAGCTGTCTCCCTGTAGGGAGAGATAGGCAGTAAAGGAAGCCCTAAGCAGCCACTTATCTCAAATGTATGGGTGTGATTTCAGACTGAGGTACACGGCAGGAGGCCGGCTGAGGGGTAGGGTGGGAGGGGATGGTGGGCAGCCAGGCGGGGAAGTGGCCCTCCTGGCCCTGGGCCACAGGGGTGTGATGGCAGCGGGGGTCATCTTTCTCCCTCCTCCCCCCCATTTGCCTCCCCTGGGTTTTCAAGGGCCCATCTTCCATGCTTTCTGGGTGGGGGTCCTTAATCCCTGGAAGGCTGGGGCATTGGTATGGCTCAGAGAGACCAGGCCCAGGATGTCCCTCTGAGGGCCGTGACCTGGGTGGCCTGGGGAGGGCGCTCCTGGGGGGCTTGAAAGGGGTGGGAAGGCTCAGGCCTCCAGAACCCACACAGCTCTCCTCTCCCTGCCTCAGCGCAGCAGAGAGTGGCGGCCTGTTTAGGGGTTCAGGGGAGGCTGTAACTCCTGAGACAGGGCTCCATCGCACCTCGGAGGACCTTAGAGCATGGGGCCCTCTTCGGGCTGCAGCTCCAGGACACCTGGGAGCCACTGTGGATGGG
Source organism: Lipotes vexillifer (assembly GCF_000442215.2). NCBI lineage: Eukaryota > Metazoa > Chordata > Mammalia > Artiodactyla > Lipotidae > Lipotes > Lipotes vexillifer. The sequence continues at coordinate 46,278 of NW_006777513.1, forward strand.
ACCCTCGTCCTGCCCTCCTCCCCCCGCCTGGTCCTCCCACAGTGCACCTTCCCTGAGCTCTGGGGCCAGGTGACGCCTGGGCTTCCATCAAGCTCTGGCCTCACAGCTATGTAATTGTGGGAGCCCCTGGGACCCGCTTCTGTCCCTGAGGCTGGAGGATGTAAAGCCAGTGGCCCTCTGAGCTGTCCACTGGGCAAGGTGGGGGGCGGTGAGAGCAGCAGCGAGGTGCCACCGTTCCCTTAACTCCTCCCCCACTGGAGCTGACACCCCCAAGAAAGCATGGTTGTGGGCGCATTGACGCCAATGGGACCTTGGGGGAGGCAGTTCAGGCGCCACCTGGGCCCTCAAGGAGAGCAGGTGGCCGGGCCCGAGCAAACACCTCTGTTTGCTTTCGCCTTGTGAGTGGCTCCACAGAATGTAGCAGCCAGGGCACCTCTGCAGAAAGGTCACCTGTGCACCTGCACAGGTGTGTGCCCACCTGGTGGTCCAGCTGGTGCAGGCTCTCCATGACATCAGCGATGCCTGGTGGGCCCTGGCAGGCAGGGACCAGTTCTGGGACCTGCTCAGGGGAGATGCCCGTGGGGGCCCCAGCCCCCCTCCCAGATTCGGGTACTGGCGGTCGCACCTTATCTCAGTCTTAAGCCTTCGCTCTTCTGACATGGGCTGCTACTGTCTGGGTTCCACAGGGCCCTGGGCTCCAGAGAAGTGCCTGAGGGGCAGGGTGGCCGGGAGAGGGAGGCAAAGCTCCGAGCTCTGCCCTGAGCACTGGACCTGACCTGCACTCTGATTGGAGAAAGGGTTCTGCTGCTAAAACAATCAGAAAGCCCCTGGCAAGACAGTGGACGTCAAAACTGGTTGCAGTCCCCCCCTCCCATGTGGCCATGGGATTGCCAGAAAATTCCGAGGGTTCTCACTCTTAACAAAAAGGGGAAAAGGAACAATGTAAGTTCCTAAACTTTAACTAACAGCCTGGAAAATGCTTGGGAAGATGTGCAATCTGTGTGCCGGGACCTGAGAGCGGGGTGAATGGGGGGTGACTTGGGGGCACCCAGAGCGATGGTGGGAGTCTGAGTGGAGGGAAGGAGTTTACTCAGTTTCTTACTTTCCTGCCTCTGAAACAGCCAAAGACACAGACAAAGTGAAGTGGTGGGAGACCCAGAAGCTGGGGGCAGCTCCTGGGTGGGCTTTCTCCTTGCCTGCTCCCCCATCCTGCCCTTCCAGCATTGCCTGTGGGCCGTCCACTGCCGTCTGTTCTCTTCTTTCTGGGAAGGAGAAAGGATGGAGTTGAGAAGCAGAGCTCCATTCCAGCCGCCACTTAACCACGAAGTGGGCGCAGCACCCGCTGCCTCCTCGCCTGTGGAAGCAGGGTTAACACGCACTTAGCTCTGTGGGCACTGGCTTTGCCGCTGGGAGGGGTTGAGCCTTGTCAGACGGGCACCTGCAGGTGGTCTCTGTAGGAGACTCATCCAGCAGGACCACACACGTGACTCCACAGAGCCTTGTAAAGTCTCCACTGTGGACCCTCTCGAATCTTTGCGTCTGCAGCCTCCCACCCACCTGTATCGGTGAGCAGGAGAGACTGTGTACTTGGGGGTGACAGAAACCCCCAGTCCCAGCGTCTCAACACAGTCCGTTTGTCTCCTGTTCGTGGTGTCCCACCCCCCTGCCCCTGTCAGCCGCTCCACACCTGGCCGTGTGCACAGGGAGGCACAGAGCCCTGAGGAGCCAGGCCTGGAGGGGCCTGGGGCACTTTGCCCATGTCCACGGGCTGGTCTGTCACAGGGTCCTTCTCTCTGCAAGGGAGGCTGGCGCCCAGAACATAACATAAAATTAACTGTCCTCAAGTGAATAATTCAGTGGCATTTAGTACATTCACAGTGTTGCATAGGCATCACCCCTGTGTAGTTCCAGAACATTTTCATCACCCCCAAAAGGAAACCCCGTACCCATTAGGCAGTGTTGCCTAGTCCCCCCACCCCAGGCCCTGGCAACTGCCACTCTGCGTCTGTCTCTATGGACTTGTCCATTTTGGATATTTAGTATAAACTGACCTTTGTGTTAGACTCCTTTTACTTAGTTTGACGTTTCCAGGGTGCGTCCACCTTGTAGAATGGATCAGTACTTCTTTCCTTTTAGAGCTGAGCAATATCCCATTGCGTGCATGTAACATTTATTTATTCATTCATCTCTTGGTGGACATTTGGGTTGTTTACACCTTTTGGCTCTTGTGAATAGTGCTGCTGTGAGCATTTATGTGCAAATATCTGTTTGAGTCCCTGTTTTCAGTTCTCTTAGGTGTATACTTTGGAGTAGGATTGCTGAGTCATATGGTAATTACAAGTCTCATTTTTTGAGGAACTGGCAAACTGTTTTGCACAACAACTGAAACGTTTTACAGTCCCACCAGCAGTATGTGAGGGTTCCAATTTCACCACATCCTCACCAATCCTTGTTATTTTCTATTTATATTTTTAAATTGTATCCATCCTCCTGGGTACAAAGTGGTATCTCATGTGGTTTTGATTTGCATTTCCTTAATTACTGGTGATGTTGAGCATCTTTTGTGTGCTTCTTGGCCGTTTGTATTTTCTTTGGAGAAGTGTCTATTCAGGTCCTTTGCCCATGTTTTAATTGGGTGGGTGTGTCTTTTTGTTGTTGAGTTTGCTCTATCAACTATCCACCAAGTGCTGCAGATCAGTTTTTGTCCAGAGACATTTCAGTGTCTGAGCCGGAGGTCCCTTTTGAAGAGGACATGGGTTCCTCCAGTGCCCTTCTGTGGGGGCTGAGTCACCATGACCCCACTGGGACCCTGAGGACATTCTCAGAAGACCCGGACCCTAAAGCCACATTGAGCTCCAATGTTCCAGAAGCAGTGGTGTCACATCTTGTATGTGAGGTGCCAATGCCCAAAGACCATCCTGTGAAGGACCCAGGGGGTGGGAGGAAGGGAGGGGTTCTGGGAACCAGTGACCCATCCTGCCCACCTGACAAGGTGGGACTCAGCAGCAGGGGAACCCAGGGCTGCCCTGTCTTGCTAATCTCCCAGTCCAGACTCTAAAAATAACCAGGCAGATCTGGTGTAAGTTGATTACCGTAATTGCAGCTGTGTGATGTCATGCGGCCAGTCCCTTGAGGCCGTTTTCCCGGGACAGCAGAACATACCAAGGCTGTGCAGTCTGCCCGCCACCCAGAAGCTTGCACCCAGAAGCTGCATGAGTGCTGGGGCCCAGCACAGGGTGGGAAGGCCTCGACCGGGGTTAGCAGGAGGCCTTTGTGGGCCCAGGCAGGTCTGATTCAAGAGTCAGGGAGGAAGAAAGGAGAACTGGCTCTGGCTTCTACCAGCAGGTGCTCTGTCCCAGCAGTGCTTCCAGGGAGGGGTTCCTGTCCCAGTTCACAGCTGGGAACAGACCCAGAGAGGCTGAATGCCGAGCTGGTCATACAGCAAGGCAGTGAAGGAGCACGGCTCTGGCCTGCCTCTGCCCTTGTCTCTCTGCTTCCACAAGTCATACTGAAATCTCTCCTTTGTATCTAGACCCACTTCTCAAGGTGGTACTAGGACCTGACAGGGGCAGAGTGAAGGACCCTCAAGGCTCTCTTCTGTGTCCAGCGGCCAAGGGCATGTCAGGCCCCCAGCATCCATGGGCCGCCCGCGCACACAGCGGCCATGTCCGTGTCTGTCCCTGTCAGGCGGGCGCTGGCTGAGCGCCACCTGGTCATGCCTTCCTGGGCCTTCACCCTCCTTCACTGAGACGTGAAAGAGCAAATTTACATGAGGGGCTCTTAGGGACTCCTGCCTTTTCAAGGAGGCTGAAGGAGGCTGTGGATGGTTATTTATGGTTGCATTTTCCACCTGGTTAGCAAGCAGGTGGGTGGGTGGCCCGGAGTCCCAGGTCATGGTGCCCTGGCTTTTCCGCACACGGCCATCACTGAGCAGAGGAGCCTGGTGACCACGTACACTGGGCTGGGTGGGACCCTCGGCTTAAGTCCTGGCTCACTCTCTGTGTGGCCTTGGGCAAGGTAGCCTTTCTCTGCCTTGGTTTCCCCTTCTGTAAGACAGGAAACAAAGTTGTCGTTGTTACCTCTGGCTGTCGTCGTTACCTCTGGCAGATGTTGTGTTGATTAAGTGGGACAACGTGCGTGAAGCACTTAGAACAGGGCCTCTCGGGAAGAATGTAGAAGTCTCGCGGGTTAATGTTGAATAAGGGCCAGAGGGGTGCTGGGGGAGGGGCAGAGATGGGCAGGACCACCTCTGTCTGAGGAGCTCTAGATAGGTGGGGTGACAGATTTAAGTCTGAATCGCAGTGCCCTGCTGGGTGTGAGGGGGGATGGTTGCCCAAGCAGTGGCACCAGGGTCCAGGCTGGGGATGTCCTGACCTGTCACCCACAAGCCGGGGCTGGCACACCCGCCCTTGGCTGGGGCTGCAGGGCACAAGAGCCCTGGAGCCGAGCGAGCCTGGTGACCCGCACACAGTCATCAGCAGGCCACTTGGGTGGCCAGTCTTTTTCCAGCCAGGCCTTGCCCTTGGTAAGAAATTAATTGTAACCTAATTGGCAGTTTCCTTTGCACAGAAGCCGGAAAGAACTGCCAGTGAGGCTGGTGATTAACTCAGCATCAGCTGGGAAATCACATTTGGGCAGGAGTGTCCATCATCTGAGCGAGGCCTCTACATCTGGCCTGGGCGGGTGGGGAAGCGTGGGTGGTGGCCCCGGGTGCGTGCTGGGTGCAGCCTGGGCCCCAGGCCTCTGGGAGCAGAAGGCTGGGGCTTGTGTGCCGGGGATGAGTCTGGGCTGCTGGCACCCGGGCTGCCGGGCTGCAGACCTCGGCTGCACGCCTCACTCCCCAAACTCCAGCCTCGCCCTTACGCCTTCCCCACTCTCAGCAGAGGGCTGCATGCATGGTGTGGTGGGGTGTCAGGGGACCCGGGCCTGGTTGCGGTTCTGCTCTGAGGGCAAGAGGTGAATTGTGTTTCCCAGTGTTGGATGGGGAGAGTGAGATCTACAGCGAGAGCTCAGGCAAGGTGTGCAAGGCAGAGCTTTTCGCACGTGTGGAGGAGGGTGCCTGTGTGTGCAGGGCCGGTGGTGCCTCTGAGGCACAGGCTGGCCCTCAGGTCTCTCCTCCTCCGTCCAGCTGCTCTTACAGGCCACCGGCCACCCTGTCCAGCCAGGGCCCAGGAAGACAGGCGTCTGGGGAGACACTGCACCCCCGCATGGGGTCCCCTGCCCTCCCCACCACGGACCACACAGAGAAGGCTCAGGCTGGAGGGATGATAGTGGGAAGGGCCTGGAGAGCTGTGCTGTGTGAGAAGCCGCAAACCAGACAAGCAGGCAGGAGCGCGGGCTGTGTACCAGGCAGAACTCTCAGGAGCGTGGAGAGCCCTGGGCACCCAGTGTGTGCCAGGATGGCTGCTTGCTCCTCCTTGTGTGTGGGCCCAAGCAGCTGGCCCTTGCTGGGTGCCCAGGCCAGACCAGGAAGGCCACTCAGACTTGTGGCCACCCTGGCACATGCTGCCCACTAAGGGCTGCTGGCAGCATTTGGGGGAGAAGAAATTTACGACTGGAATCAAGGCTGCACTAGTGGTGACTGGTGTCGTTATTGGGCATCAGGGCAGAAGATAGCCCTGGCATTTACTAAGCGCCCAGTGTATGCACTAAGCTGGCCATCTGTTGGGTACGCCTGCAGAGGCCAGAGTTTTCTCGATGATTTTGTAGACAAAGGCTTCAATTCGCAGCATCAGGACTAGGACAAGCTGTCAGATACCCCCCTCAGGAGGCATTGGCTTGTGACTGAGTACAGCTGAGCTGAGCCAGGGACCCATGGACAAAGGCAGCTGGCTCTCAAAGTGAGCTGCCTGAGCTTCCCTGGTGGTGCAGTGGTTGAGCATCCGCCTGCCAATGCAGGGGACATGGGTCCAGGAAGCCCTGGTCCGGGAAGATCCCACATGCCGCAGAGCAACTAAGCCCACAGGCCACAGCTACTGAGCCTGTGCTCTAGAGTCCGCGAGCCACAACTACTGAAGCCCACACGCCTGGAGCCCGTGCTCCGCAACAAGAGAGGGCACCGCAATGAGAAGACCACGCACCTCAACAAAGAGTAGCCCCCGCTCGCCACAGCTAGAGAAAGCCCGTGAGCAGCAACAAAGACCCAGTGCAGCCAAAAATAAATAAATTAATTAATTTAAAAAATAAAAAAAAGGTGAGCTTGCTGTGGACTGTCAGATTACTAGAGCCCACCCAGGCCTTCCCTTCACACCTCCTCTGTGCCGGGCATCAGGCAAGGTTGTGGGAATGCAGAGGTGAGCAAGACAGGCCCAGTGCTGGCCCTGTGGGTCTTTACAGTCTCTACTTCTTTTAGCATCAGGTCAGTGCTCTGGGAGTGAAGGGGGGAAAGGCCAGCATGGCTGGGGGAATGTGGGGAGAGGGCTGAGCTGGGCAGGGGCTCGCCCAGGAGAGAAGACGGGGTGGGGGACCACGTACCCGGGGGTCGTGGGCAAGGCTGGGAAGAGTGAGCACGAGGCCCGGAGCCAGGGTACCACAGTGGGACCTGCAGGCCAAGGCTGTGGGCATCGGGCCGGGCACAGGAAGCCCAGTGAAGGGCTGAGAAAGACACCTGGTAACAGGCGTGTGTGGTGACTGCCCGGGGCAGGCGGGAGGCCGGGAGCCCTCTGAACCCCGGGTGCAGAGAAGGCAGGAGGAAACTGAGTTGTTGGGCAGGGTGTACTGAGTGGTCACACAGGACTTCTGGGGTTGGCACCTTGGCACGTGTGGGGAGGAGGTGTGGCCACACAGGCAGAGGGAAGGGCTCTGAGCCAAACTCAGCTGGCCTGGGACTGGGCTCCGCCTTCTCTGTGGGGAGAGTCAGAGCCAGGGCCACGTCATGACTACTGACTGTGGGTTCAGGCCCTGTGACCTCTGTGGGCCCCCTTCCCTATGAAAAAGTAGGATTATATTTCATGACTATTAATATAAAGACAAATATAATCCAGGCTGCTTTATTATTACACAGTCCTTATTATTACATTTTTTTCTTCCTTCTGACTTTAACATCAACTAAGACATTTGTGTGAGCCCCTGGGCACTGTGCCCACTGTGTGCGCTGAGGCAGTTAGAGTGGGAAGTGCATGCCCCAGCATCTGCAGTGTCGGTGCCTATTGGAAATGGAGGACCCCTGGGACTCTGGCACTAAGGGTGGGCCCACATGGCCAGGCTTGTGTGTGCCCTCTCCCAGTGGATGGTGAGCCCCTCAGCCATTCAGGTCTCTCCTGTACCTGGGTACTGTGGTGCTGTGAGCCAAGGCAGGAACCACAGCAGAAACCTGCAGTGCACAGGCGTTTACCTGGCTGGTGGCAGGCAGCCAGGGCAGCGTGGGTGGGATGCCAGATGGAGCCAGGAATTTACTGGTTCTCTTCTTACTCGGTTCTAAAGGAAGAGTTGTGGGCACATCTTTAAAACATACATGACACCAAAGCACAGGCAACAAAAGAAAAAATAGATAAATTGTATTGCATCAAAATTTAAAACATCAAAGGACACAGTCAACAAAGTGAAAAGGCAGCCTGTGAAATGGGAGAAAATATTTGCAAATCAGCTGTCTGATAAAAGGTTACTATCCAGAACATATAAAGAACTACAACTCAACAGCAGCAACAAAACCCAATTCAAAAATGGGCAAAATGGGACTTCCCTGGTAGTCCACTGGTTAAGACTTCACCTTCCAATGCAGGGGGTGCAGGTTCCATCCCTGGTTGGGGAGCTAAGATCCCACATGCCTCGCTGCCAAAAAACCAAAACACAAAACAGAAGCAATATTGTAACAAATTCAATAAAGACTTAAAAAAAAAATGATCAAAGCACTTGAACACACATGTCTCCAGAGAAGAACTAGCCAGCAAGTACATGAAAAGATGCTCAACATTACTGATCACTAGGGAAATGCAAATCAAAACCACAGTGTGATATAAACACACACCCATTAGGTTGGCTACTGTCAAAAAAAATGGCAATGAAATTGAGTTATTGGTAATGAGGTGGATGGGCCTAGAGTCTGTCATACAGAGTGAAGTAAGTCAGAAGGAGAAAAACAAATACCGTATGCTAACACATACATATGGAATCTAAAGGAAAAGAAAGTTATGAAGAACCTAGGGGCAGGACAGGAATAAAGACACAGACGTAGCGAATGGACTTCAGGACATGGGGAGGGGGAAGGATAAGCTGGGACGAAGTGAGAGAGTGGCATGGACTTATATATAATACCAGAAGTAAAATAGATAGCTAGTGGGAAGCAGCCACATAGCACAGGGAGATCAGCTCGGTGCTTTATGACCACATAGAGGGGTGGGATAGGAAGAGTGGGAGGGAGACACAAGAGGGAAGAGATATGGGGATATATGTATATATATAGCTAATTCACTTTGTTATAAAGCAGAAACTAACACACCATTGTAAAGCAATTATACTCCAAAAAAGATGTTTAAAAAAATGGCAAATCACAAGTGTTGGCAAGGATGTGGAGAAATTAGAGCCCTTATTCACTGTTGGTGGGAATGTATAATGGTGCAGCCACTGTGAAAAACAGCATGAAAGTTCTTCAAACAATTAAAAATAAGATTACCATATGATCCAGCAATTCCACTGAGTATACACTGAAAATCAAGGTCTCAAAGTGATATTTGTATGCCCATGTACATAGCAGAATTATTTGCAATAGCTAAAAGGTGGAAGCAACCCAACTGTCTATCAGTGGATGAATGGATAAACCAAATGTGGTATATCCATACAACAGAATACTATTCAACCTTCATAAAGGAAGGAAATTCTGATACATGCTACAACATAGATAAACCTTGAGGACATTATGGTAAATGAAATTAAGCCAGTGACAAAAAGCCAAATGCTGTATGATTCCACTCATATGAGGTACCTGGAGTAGTCAGATTCAGAGACAAAATGTCACATGGTGGTTGCCACGGGCTGGAGGAGGTGGGGAATGGGAGTTAGTGTTTAATAGGCGTAGAGTTTCAGTTTTGCAAGATGAAAGAGTTCTGGAGATGATGGTGGTGATGCTTGAAAAACAGTGTGAATTTATTTTAATGACACTGAAATGTACACTTAATGGTTAAGATGGTAAGTTATGTTATGTGTATTTTACCACAATTAATTTTAAAAACCAGGATCCTCTTAACCCCCAAATTCATTATGTTCAGTAGAGCCTTCCCCGATCTGTGCTTTTTTCCTAAGAGCAAAATTACATTATAATCCCTTGCAAAGCCAGCCTCCAGCTGGGACAAAGCATCGAGATGACAGGGTGTGTGAACATAGTGCAGGGTGACCCTGCCTGAGAGTGCACACGTGTGTGTGTGTGTGCATGTGCACGTGCACATGCGTGAATGAGCACACATGTTCTGCCTAACGTCTCCCAGTGACAGTGTTCCTCAGTTACCAGTATGTCATTTCCTGAGCCAGGGTCAGTGATTTTGTTCTCAGCTGTTCTCATGGCCGTTTGCTCAACACCAACTGCTGGCCTCACTAAGGCGGCTAGTGCGATAAAGGGCACCTGCGTGCCCCACGAGAGCCTTGTGAGCACAGGAGGGGCATCCACGAGGCTCCATCCATCTCATCCTGCTGCTGACCATCCACCTGTGGCTCCCAGACCAAGCCAGAGTGTCATAGCCAAGTCTGATCTGATCTGAACCACCTCCCTGGCCCCACCCCCTCTTCTATCCCCAATTCTGACCATTTCCGATATGTGCCCAACCATTACCCACATGTGTTCATGAAACCATTTATGTATCAGTTTGTTCCTTCCTTGATTCGTTCGTTGGTTCACTTATTAGTTTGTTCTATCAGACAGTTCTTTCAGGCAGAGGGTGACGTGATTTGACTAACCCTGGCTGCTCTGGGGCAAGTGGCCTATGGGGTCAAGAGTGGGCTCAGGGAGACTGGTTGGCATCATGGTGTTTGTCCAGGTGAGCGAGGTGAGGGTGCACAGCAGCTTGGGTGGGGGGTGGCAGAGGGCAGTCTGTGGGCTGGTGTAAGGCATGGAAGAGGGAAGGGCTCAGAGTGAGTCTGAGGCTCATGGCACCTAGACTAGGGTGGGGAGGCTGCGTGGTTCTCTAAGCTGGACTGAGACAAGGGAGAGGATGGAGCAAGTTGGTAGAGGTGCGTCTAGCACTCGGGAGGAGGTCAAGGCTGGTGAACGTGGCAGTCCTCAGCCCAGAGGCAATCATTCAAGCCATGGGACTGGCTGACGTTTGCTAGAGGAGAATCTGGAGAGAGAGCACCCAGAGGATAAGCCGAGAAGGAGGAAAGCCGCATGGGGGTGATCAGGCTGGCTAATAGGAGTGAAACTGGAGAGCACCAAACACAGGAGGTCCTAGAAGCAACCAGAGAGAAGAGAGAACACCAAGGAGGGACAATTAGAACAAGCACAGAGCTTTCAGAAGCAGGGCAGCAGAAACATGCCTTTGAAGGACAGAATAACAGTCTTGCAGAATTCTCTACCCAGCAAAAGTGCTTTCCAAGAATGAGGTAAAAGGAGATAGCCAGCATTCCAGAAAAAGAATTCAGAATAATGATAGTAAAGATGATCCAGGACCTTGGAAAAAGAATGGAGGTAAAGATCAAGAAGATGCAAGAAATGTTTAACAAACACCTAGAAGAATTAAAGAACAAACAAACAGAGATGAACAACACAATAACTGAAATGAAAAATACACTAGAAGGAATCAATAGCAGAATAACTGAGGCAGAAGAACGGATAAGTGACCTGGAAGACAGAAAGGTGGAATTCACTACCACGGAACAGAATAAAGAAAAAAGAATGGAAAGAAGTGAAGACAGCCTAAGAGACCTCTGGGACAACATTAAATGCAACAACATTCGCATTATAGGGGTCCCAGAAGGAAAAGAGAGAGAGAAAGGACCTGAGAAAATATCTGAAGAGATTATAGTCGAAAACTTCCCTAACATGGGAAAGGAAAGCCACCCAAGTTGAGGAAGTGCAGAGAGTCCCAGGCAGGATAAACCCAAGGAGAAACATGCCGAGACACATAGTAATCAAATTGACAAAAATTAAAGACAAAGAAAAATTATTGAAAGCAGCAAGGGAAAAACGACAAATAACATACAAGGGAACTCCCATAAGGTTAACAGCTGATTTCTCAGCAGAAACTCTACAAGCCAGAAGGGAGTGGCATTACATACTTAAAGTGATGAAAGGGAAGAACCTACAACCAAGATGACTCTAACCGGCAAGGATCTCATTCAGGTTCAACGGAGAAATTAAAAGCTTTACAGACAAGCAAAAGCTAAGAGAATTCAGCACCATCAAACCAGCTCTACAACAAATGCTAAAGGAACTTCTCTAAGTGGGAAACACAAGAGAAGAAAAGGACCTACATAAACAAACCCATAACCATTAAGAAAATGGTAGTAGTGACGTACATATCGAAAATTACCTTAAACATGAATGGATTAAATGCTCCAACCAAAAGACACAGGCTCGCTGAATGAATACAAAAACAAGACCCATATATATGCTGTCTAGAAGAGACCCACTTGAGACCTAGGGACACATACAGACTGAAAGTGAGGGATGGAAAAAGATACTCCATGCAAATGGAAATCCAAAGAAAGCTGGAGTAGAAATACTCATATCAGATAAAATAGACTTTAAAATAAAGACTGTTATGAGAGACAAGGAAGGACACTACATAATGATCAAGAGATCAATCCAAGAAGAAGATATAACAATTAGAAATATATATGCACCCAACATAGGAGCACCTCAGTACATAAGGCAACTGCTCACAGCTCTAAAAGAGGAAATCAACTGTAACACAATAATAGTGGGGGACTTTAGCACCTCACTTAAACCAATGGACAGATCATCCAAACAAAATTAATAGGGAAACACAAGTTTTAAATGACACAATAGACCAGATTGATTTAATTGATATTTATAGGACATTCCATCCAAAAACAGCAGATTACACTTTCTTCTCAAGTGCACACAGAACATTCTCCAGGATAGATCACATCTTGGGTCACAAATCAAGCCTCAGTAAATTTAAGAAAATTGAAATCATATCAAGCATCTTTTCTGACCACAACACTATGAGATTAGAAATGAGTTACAGGGGAAAAAACGTAAAAAACACAAACACATGGAGGCTAAACAATACGTTACTAAATAACCAAGAGATCACTGAAGAAATCAAAGAGGAAATCAAAAAATACCTAGAGACAAATGACAATGAAAACACGACGATCCAAAACCTATGGGATGCAGCAAAAGCAGTTCTAAGAGGGAAGTTTATAGCCATACAAGCCTACCTCAAGAAACAAGAAAAATCTCAAATAAACAATCTAACCTTACACCTAAAGGAACTAGAGAAAGAAGAACAAACAAAACCCAAAGTTAGTAGAAGGAAAGAAATCATAAAGATCAGAGCAGAAATAAATGAAACAGAAACAAAGAAAACAATAGCAAAGATCAATAAAACTAAAAGCTGGTTCTTTGAGAAGATAAACAAAATTGATAAACCATTAGCCAGACTCATCAAGAAAAAGAGGGAGAGGACTCAAATCAATAAAATTAGAAATGAAAAAGGATAAGTTACAACAAACACCACAGAAATACAAAGCATCCTAAGAGACTACTGCAAGCAACTCTGTGCCAGTAAAATGGACAATCTGGAAGAAATGGACAAATTCTTAGAAAGGTATAACCTTCCAAGACTGAACCAGGAAGAAATAGAAAATATGAACAGACCAATCAAAAGCAATGAAATTGAAACTGATTAAAAATCTTACAACAAACAAAATTCCAGGACCAGATGGTTTCACATGTGAATTCTATCAAACATTTAGAGAAGAGCTAGCACTCATCCTTCTCAAACTCTTCCAAAAAATTGCAGAGGAAGGAACACTCCCAAACTCATTCTGTGAGGGCCACCATCACCCTGATACCAAAACCAGGCAAAGGTAATACAAAAAAAGAAAATTACAGACCAATATCAGTGATGAATACAGATGCAAAAATCCTCAACAAAATACTAGCAAACAGAATCCAACAACACATTAAAAGGATCATACACCATGATCAAGTGGGATTTATCCCAGGGATGAAAGGATTCTTCAATATATGCAAATCAGTCAGTGTGATACACCATATTAACAAATTGAAGGATAAAAACCGTCTGATCGTCTCAATAGATGCAGAAAAAGCTTTTGAGAAAATTCAACATCCATGTATGACAAAAACTCTCCAGAAAGTGGGCATAGAGGAAACCTACCTCAACATAATAAAGACCATATATGACAAACCCACAGCAAACATCATTCTCAGTGGTGAAAAACTGAAACCATTTCCTCTAAGATCAGGAACAAGACAAGGATGTCCACTCTTGCCACTGTTATTCAACATAGTTTTGGAAGTCCTAGCCATGGCAATCAGAGAAGAAAAAGAAATAAAAGGAATCCAAATTGGAAAAGAAGTAAAACTGTCACTGTTTGCAGATGACGTGATACTATACATAGGGAATCCTAAAGATGCCACCAGAAAACTACTAGAGCTAATCAATGAATTTGGTAAAGTTGCAGGATACAAAATTAATGCCCAGAAATCTCTTGCATTCCTATACACTGATGATGAAAAATCTGAAAGAGAAATTAAGGAAACACTCCCATTTACCATTGCAACAAAAAGAATAAAATACCTGGGAATAAACCTACCTAGGGAGACAAAAGACCTGTATTCAGAAAAGTATAAGACACTGATGAGAGAAATTAAGGATGATACAAACAGATGGAGAGATATATACAATGTTCTTGGATTGGAAGAATCAATATTGTGAAAATGACTATACTACCCAAAGCAATCTACAGATTCAATGCAATCCCTATCAAACTACCAATGGCATTTTTTTGTAGAACTAGAACAAAAAAATCTTAAAATTTTTATGGAAACACAAAAGACCCTGAATAGCCAAATCAGTCTTGAGGGAAAAAAACAGAGCTGGAGGAATCAGACTCCCTGACTTCAGACTATACTACAAAGCTAATCAGGACAATATGGAACTGGCAGAAAAACAGAAATATAGATCAACAGAACAGGACAGAAAGCCCAGAGATAAACCCACGCACCTATGGTCAACTAATCTATGACAAAGGAGGCAAGAATATACAATGGAGAAAAGACAGTCTCTTCAATAAGTGGTGCTGGGAAAACTGGACAGCTACCTGTAAAAGAATGAAATTAGAACACTCCCTACACCATACACAAAAATAAACTCAAAATGGATTAGAGACCTAAGTGTAAGACCAGACACTATAAAGCTCTTAGAGGAAAACATAGGAAGAACACTCTTTGACATAAATCACAGCAAGATCTTTTTGATCCACCTCCTAGAGTAATGGAAATAAAAACAAAAATAAACAAATGGGACCTAATGAAACTTAAAAGGTTTTGTAAAGCAAAGGAAACTACAAACAAGACGAAAAGACAACCCTCAGAATGGGAGAAAATATTTGCAAATGAATCAACAGACAAAGGATTAATCTCCAAAATATATAAACAGCTCGTGCAGCTCAATATTAAAAACACAGGGCTTCCCTGGTGGCACAGTGGTTGAGGGTCCGCCTGACGATGTAGGGGACACGGGTTCGTGCCCCGGTTCGGGAAGATCCCACATGCCATGGAGCAGCTGGGCCCGTGAGCCATGGCTGCTGAGCCTGTGCGTCCGGAGCCTGTGCTCCACGACGGGAGAGGCCACAACAGTGAGAGGCCCACGTACCACAAAAGAAAAAACAAAAAGACAATCCAAATCCAAAAATGGGCAGAAGACCTAAATAGACATTTCTCCAGAGAAGACATACAGATGGCCGAGAAGCACATGAAAAGCTACTCAACATCACTAATTATTAGAAAAATGCAAATCAAAACTACAATGAGGTGTCACCTCACACCAGTTAGAATGGGCATCATCAGAAAATCTGCAAACCACAAATGCTGGAGAGGGTGTGGAGAAAAGTGAACCCTCTTGCACTGTTGGTGGGAATGTAAATTGATACAGCCACTATGGAGAACAGTATGGAGGTTCCTTAAAAATCTAAAAATAGAATTACCATACAAGCCAGCAATCTCACTACTGGGCATATACCCAGAGAAAACCATAATTCAAAAAGACACATGTACCCCAATGTTCATTGCAGCACTATTTACAATAGCCAGGTCATGGAAGCAGCCTAAATGCCCATCAACAGATGAATGCATAAAGAAGATGTGGCACATATATGCAATGGAATATTACTCAGCCATAAAAAAGGAACAAAATTGGGTCATTTGTAGAGATGTGGATGCATCTAGAGACTGTCATACAGAGTGAAGTAAGTCAGAAAGAGAAAAACAAATATCGTATATTAACGCATATATGTGGAACCTAGAAAAATGGTACAGATGAACCAGTTTGCAGGGCAGAAATAGAGACACAGATGTAGAGAACAAACATGTGGACACCAAGGGGGGAAAGTGGCGGGGCTGGGGTGTGATGAATTGGGTGATTGGGATTGACATATATAGGCGAATATGTATAAAATGGATAACTAATAAGAACCTGCTATATAAAAAAATAAATAAAATTTTTAAAAAAAGAATGAGGTAAAAGTTTTAAAATGGAGGGGGATAAGAAAAACACAGACACAGATTCACGTTTGCTGTGAATGGATGAGGTGGAAGGTGAGGGCATGGGAGGGGCAGCCGTGTTGCCAAGTGTCCAGTTACATCAGCCATGGGTTCATGGATGTTTGTCACAGAATATACTTTTGGCATAAATGTTTTGCAATATATATTCTGTACATATCAAATATTGAACTGGAATAAAGAGAAAACCTGAATGGGATATGGGAGGAGGGATGTGAGGTGGATGAGGAGAGGGTGATGGTGCCAAGCACCCTTGTCTGGGCCTTGGAGCTGGAGGGACCCCCCCCCCAGGGGGACAGCTGGCCCGCAGGGGGAGGGGCCGCCCCTGGGGAGGAGTCCATGAGATCTGGTTCCCTTCCCAGTGAAGATGATGGCATTAGGAAACCGTCTGTTAAGGAGGTTCTGCTGGGCCATAGTAAAACTGTCATCTGCATGGTCTGGCGCTCATCAAGGGCAGGAGCGGGGCTGCCCGGTGAGCGGATTCTGCAGGAAGGGCCTGCCTTGCACACAGATTCAGGCGCTGCTGTAACCCCACACAGTTCTCAGATCATGCCATCTCACAATGTTTTTTCTTTCTTGAGAGCCCCAAATTCTGGCTTTCAAGGTGTAGTCCTAGGACATTTCTAGCTGTCTGGGGCCCTGGGTGTGTCCATGACCACAGTGAGTGTGACTCACTCTGATTAGCCAAGGGCACCTGGTTAGGAAGTAACTGCCTGGATCTGGCCTGGCATGGTCAGATGGCAGCACATCCTCCACTGAGGGTGACGAGGAGGCCGAGGGAACCTCAGGGGAGCTGTGTGGCCCCTGATGGCCAGGGCTGATCAGGAGAGCTGGTGAGATGAGCCTACGGTCAGGGCTGGGCAGGCTCAGTGTGTCTCACTAAATGAACGAGAGAATGGGGAAGGGGGGGTGAGTGTGCAACAATGTGAGAGTGTGTAAACACGTGCGTGTGAGATAAGAAGTGTATATGTAAGAGGGAAATGTGTGTGTATCAGTCTGTGTCCAGTCAGGAGACAGTACCCACACAGCAAAGGAACCAGGAGAGGTTAACGTAAGAGTTGGTCAGCAGTGGTGAGTGTAGGAGAGCTCTGTGGGCCACCCTCAGGCTGAGGGCGGACATCCAGGGAAGGGTCCCCCTCCCCAGGCTGGGGTCACAGCCCACTGCACGTAGAGAAGTTGGCTAGGTTGTGTAGGCTAGCAGGAGGCGACCCTCCAGGCACAGGGGAATTGAGGCTGTCAGCGGGCGTACAGAGGCGTCTGGTCTGGAAAGCTGTGGGAAGGTGATCGCGGGGTAAGGGCGTGGGCTGCGCTGGCACCGAGGGGCGGTGTGCGTCTGGCACATGACTGAGGTGGAGCCTAGAGGATGTCCCCACACCCTGTGCCGCAGAAGCAAGGGGTGACAACCAGAAACTCTTGCCCACCTGCTGTGTCCTCCACCGCAAAGGAGGGTGCTCAGAGCATCCCATGCGTGTCTGAGAACGTATGCCCCTGTGACCAGTGTGGGTAAGAGTGCCTGTGTGAGTGTGCACGCACGTCTGAGCTTGTGGAGAGTTAAATGAACAAGAGTGAGGTGGGGACTTGGGCCTGGTTCTGTCTGCATCCAAATACAAGTAAATGACACATCCCAACCAGTTATGGAACATTGAGAGCTGCCTTTCCGGGGTAGAAGGCTGGTGACTGCGTGCACCGCATGAGACCGTCAGTGCCCGGGTCGCTCTACTTGTAAAGATGTTGAAGGAGGCCCTGCTCGGAGCAGAGCAGCACCTCACCCCCACGGAACCTTAGTTCCACATCTTCTCCCTGCAGGGGTGGGGCAGGGTGGGAGCAGATGGGGTCTTGGATCCATGCACCTCTGCCACCTCCTGCATGCCCGGGCATACACACAGACACACACACAGACACACAGACACACACACAGACACCGTGAAGGTTCTTGGGGTCTCTCTAAACGCGAGCAGCGACTTGGGCCTTTGGCAGATGTGTCCTGAGCAGTGCGGGACCTGCCCCTCCTGTGTGAGCAAAAAACAGCTCCTTATCCCTTGCTGTGGTGCCAGGGCAGCCTGAGGAACCAGAACCTCGAGGTGATGCTGACCATGCCTGTCCAGGCAGAAACATGAAAGTGTGTTGGGGGAGGATTCTGTCACCCGGTGACATTCAGGGATGGAAGGCATGGGTGGGACAGGCTTTGCAAGTCCTGCTGTGTTGACCTGCCCGAAGTTCCAGGGGAGGCTCTCACCAGAGGCAGGTCTGAGCTCACAGACCGGGAAGCCCTTCCTGGCAAAACGATGCCAGCAGGGAGGGGTGGTCAGCTGGCAGGGCCCTGGGCTGCCCAGCGGGACCAGCGTCTGCCCTGATCCTGACTTCCACCACCACTTTGTTAGCCATTGTACCAAACCCCGAGATGCGGACTCTCCAGCTGTTTGACCTTGGGAAAGCTGCTCATCTCCCAGCCTCAGTGTTCTTACCTGTGAAATGGGGTAGTGAAGGGATTTGCACACGGTGATTGTGAATCCGAAGTGAGAGCTTTGTACAATATGTACCTGTGCAAAGGCTGCTCCTCCTCTCCCCAGCCTGCCCTTCTCTTGTTCACAGTTGAAGAAAGCGAGGTCCAGAGGAGGCCACCACTCTGCAGAGGCTGCACAGCCCCACGAAACTGGACACCCGCGACGGCCCGTCCCAGGCTCTCCTCATTCACCCACCAGGATTGGCCGCATCATTTGTGGGGCCCAACGTGGAATGAAGATGTGGGCCCCTTGTTCTAGAATTTTGAAGGGTTTCAGGACAGTGACAGCAGGGCATTAAACCAAGCACGGGGCCCTGTGGTCTCCGCAGGCTACACCCCCTTGAGGCCAGCCCTGCACCCACGTCCTCATTCCCCACCTCGGAGCGTGTGTTTTTCCATCTAAAAGTGTTTGTGACAAGGAGGAGATTAAGGCAGCCATGCCCTGAGCAGGGACCACCTGGGAGGCATTTTAAGTGCATTTAAGTCTGCTTCTGCTCGCAAGCATTGCCCAGCCCACAAATCCCTTTAGGTAGCAATAGGCTGAGCCCCACACGGATCCCATAGGGCCTGGCTCTGTGAGATGAGAGCGGGCAAGGCCCATTCTCTCCTGCACATGTGGTCTGTATGGTGGGGACTGGACCAGCTTGGAGGTAGGGGCTCCCGGGAGCTCGGGCCCCTCCTATCTCCCAGACCCCGGACCATTGAAGTGCATGCACCCCAGGGGGCCCCGGAGGAGGAGCCCCGTTCTGGATCTGTTCCTCCCTACCTGGCAGGTGGGGCAGGCCTCTCCCCCCGCCACAGAAGACCCATCTGTAAGGTCCCCCCACTGGTGGCTCCAAGGGCAGCTGGTTCTTGCACAGCTGACCAGAGCCGGGGACAGGATGTGCGCGCGTGTGTGTGTGTCCCCAGAGGATGAGCCGGCAGAAGTTGTGTTCCTCTCCTGACATAGGCTCAGTCGTGACACAGCATACTCTCGCTGGTACTCCGGGGGCCAGAATGCAGACCTCCCCTCTCCACGGAGGGGTCTGGCAGACCACGGAGAGCTGGTGGCCTAGTGGGCTGGCAGACACAGGCTGCCCTTGGCGGTGTGCTGTCCTGTGGACCAACATCCACCCTGGGCTCCCCACCGGCAGAGCTGCCTGCAGCTCTATGAGACGGGACCCGCTGGCAGCATCCCAGATCACTAGCGGTCGGTGCACGCCTTTCTGCCAGGTTGAGGAGGACGCCGGCGGCCCTGGCCCTGGCTGAGCCCCTTCCCACCCAGCGTGGTGTTATGAGCCTGGGCTGCCGCCAGGCCACCACCACCCTGTCAACCACTGGGAATTACAGTCTCTCATCCTCTTTGTGGCCGGGAATGCAAGCTTCCCAGGAGAAGGTGAGCCCTCGGGGACCGCCTTCCGCTACAGGCTGGTGTTGCTGACTTGCGGTCACCACGCAGGGCTCAGCGGGGCAGCGGGCACGGTGGTTGCAGGGCCCGGCCCGCTGTGAAGTGGGGATGAGCAGGCCGGAGAGGGGTGTGCTGCTGGAGAGACTGCCGTCCGAATCCCAGTTCTCTGGCTGGCTGTGTGTGTGCCCTTGAGCGTGCAGACAGCTTTCTTTTGTTCCCGCCTCAGTGTCTGTTTGCAAAGCAGTGGTCCCGTTGGCACCCCCGTCTGGGATTGCGAAGAAAATGGAGGGTCGGTGTGTGTGTGTGAGGGCGGGGGCGGCTTGGCCTTGCGCTCTGTCAGTCCAGCCGGCTGCGCTCACTGCACACCGCACCGCTGCGAGGCGGCAGGCCAGGTCCTCTGGAGAAGGCGGCGGTAGAGGGAAGGGAGACCCACCCTTCTCCTGTCCACGGGGCAGTGAGCAGCAGCATCCTTGCCCCTGCCCGGCCACCCCCCACCCCAGAGCTCCCACTCGACCCTCTGACTCGCAGCCTTCGTAGACTGTTGGTTGGAGGAAAAGGAAGCCTGGCTGCTGCTCGTGATTCCGGCCCTCGTCTTGGGGCAGCAGAGCTGTGGCTGGTTCTCATCCCCCTTCTGAGCCTGCCTTCCCAGACTCAGCCTTCCCGGGCCGGGCAGGGTGCTGCCGTAGGCTGGGAGCCCATGTGATTTCTGTGAGGAGCACAGACCGGGGGTTACTCTGCCAGGCGGCGCGGTGGGGCTCCGGCACGCTCCTAGTGGGGGACGAGCCCCATCAGGGACCCCTCTGCGGCTGCCCCTCCCCTCCCGTTGGGTGACTCTCCCCTCCTGTTGGGTGAGGAGACACCACAGGAAGTACTCCTGCCTTTGTCTCAAGAGCAGTGATGAAGATGTTAAAAAAAAAAAAAATCAATATGTAAGTCATAAATTGGAAGAAGATATTTTCAAATGAAGAAAAAAGAAAAAAAAGAGCAGTGATGAGCAGTGTTGTAGGATCCTCTTTGGGACCCCAAACTATGAGCTTCTCCCGGGAAGCTCGAGCCTGTGGAGTGAATCCTAGCTGTGTGGGAGGACCTGTCAGCCGTGGCCCATCACTCGGCCCAGCTTGCAAAAGGTCTGCTCCGAGCCCGTGCCGTTGGCTGCCCTTTAACGGGAGCAGGGAAGAGTCCAGTCCTGTGGCCGTGTGGGGCTGACACAGCCCTCTGAGCTGCCTGCCTGTCTGTGGGCATCAGCTACTAAATCCCAAAGAAGTCAGCCCTGAGTGCGTCTGCGGGGCAGCCTGTGTCTTCTTGGGCCAGCAGGGAGGGTGTGGGGACAGGAGGGTGGCATTCAGCCACGTGTGGGCAGCTCCTGCCAGTGGTCTCTGCCAACGAGACCCCAAGGTGGGGTAGGCAGTGTCTCAGCTCTCCCTCCCCAGAGTTCCCCAGCATGACTTCTTTCTGCGGCTCCTTGAGCGGCCTCCGCCTTGGATGGCAGGCAGTGTGATGCTCTGGGGTGGATCCTCCCCCAAGAGGCTGCAGGGCAGGAAGAGGCCACAGCACAGAGCCTCTCTCAGGGCACAGGGCTGGCTCCTGGAGGTCCTAGCCTGCCCTTCCCTGTACCGTACCTGCAGAGGCCCAGCAACTCTGGGTCCCACTCCAGGCACAGTGCTCCTAGGGAGCAGATTTCTGAAGGTCTAGTAGGTCAGCACCAGGCATGCAGACCCCTTCCCTCCATCTCTGTCTTTAGTGTGGGCCAGGCCTTTGGCTCTAGCCAGAGCATCGCTCTCTTTCCCCCCACTTCCTCTCCCCCTTTCACCTGATCCCCTTTCTCTTTCCACTCCTTCCCTCTCTCTCCCTCTGTTTCTCTCCTGCTCTCTCCCTCTCACCCTTGCTCTGTGGTCCAGGCCTGTCTGGCAGGGCAGCACCCACACTGGGCACTGGGCTGGCAGGACCGAATGCACACTTCCCTCCAATTTGGCATTCCCAGCCTGGCTGCCTTTGAGGTCATCCTTGGGAAACCTTCCTCAGTGCAAGCAACCTTCTAGTTTTCTTACTGTTTTACCACTTTGGGATCCAAAAGGTCTCGCCTGTTCTCTTCACCTGACTTCACCTGGCACTTGATTGTTTCCCACACCCAAGGGAGTCCTCAAGGGCCCAGGCAGACCCAGGGTTCCTCTGCTCGTGCGGAGTGGACCGGCCACTCACCCCCATGGCTGCAAGGGAAGCGGGATGTAGGTGGAAACAAACCAATGGAAAGGAGAAATCGGTTACACAAAAGTAGTGTTTCTCATGTTTGCTTTGTGCGTTGGTACATTTTTGTGCTTCGTAGAGTAGGTTTTTAAGCACTTGCAGGTTTTTTAAGCATTGCTTGCCCTTTTATCCACCTTTAAAAAAATTCTTACTATTTTATAAAACTTCTTGTGATGAAAAATGCTGAACATACACAAAGTCAACAGAGTTAGTAGGATGAGGGCTCCCGTGGGCTCACCCAGCGCAGCCATGGTCAGCATCCGCCTTCCTCGTGGCATTTACAGCTCTACCCCCAGTCCCTTGGCGATCAATTTCGGCAGAATCTACATAGGTTGAAGTGCATAAATCTTGGCTGTACACTGTTAACCAGTGGATGCGCCTGTGTGAGCCACGCCCATATCGGGATACAAAGCCTTTATGTTCCCCAGAACATGCCTCCTGCCCTTCCTGGTCTCTTGCCTCCCCCGCCACCAGCAGGTAGCCAGTCTGATTTCTGTCACTTAAAATCAGTCTGGAACCGTGCCATGTGATTCTCTCATGCTGCTGCTTCTACTTGGCAGGATGTCTGTGAGATCCGTCCAGGCTGTCATGTGTATCAGTGGCCCTGATGGACCACCGTTTGCTTATCTGTTCACCCGCTGGAGCACATCTGGACTCTTTCCAGTTCTTGGCTCTGTGAATAACCCCAGCATTCATGAATAAGTCATTTGATGGACATACGTTTTCATTTCTCTTGCATAAATGGAGTGGAATTTCTGGGTCATATGGTAGGAGTGTGATTGACTTTAGCTAAAGATTTATTAGTGCTCTGTTCATCTTTGGTGACTCCTGCCTGCCCTGCTTGTCTGGCAGCGTCTTGTACACTTGAAAACTCTGGCTCCAGGTGATTTGCTCAGAAGCCTGGGTGAACTCCCAGCTGAGTGGTTCACCTGCTTATCAAACTTGGGTAATCGAGAACGATTTTGCAACGGCTTTAAGCTGCCTCACTTCCTCCTTTTTCTGTTTTAAAGCGGTGTCCTTTCAGCTAGTGTTTTTTATTTAATATTTAGTTAGTTAGTTAGTTAGTTCGTTAGTTATTTAGTTGCGCTGGGTCTTAGTTGCAGCTTCCAGGCTCCTTATTTGTGGCTCGTAGTTCTCCTTAGTTGCGGCTCACCAGCTCCTTAGTTGCAGCAGGCGGGCTCCTTAGTTGTGGGATGCGAACTCTTAGTTGCAACATGCATGTGGGATCTAGTTCCCTGACCAGGCAGCAAACCCGGGCCCCGTGCTTTGGGAGCACAGAGTCTTAACCACTGCGCCACCAGGGAGGTCCCTCAGCTAGTGTTTAGCTATATAGATAATTGTGTGTTGATGTACTTAGGACTGCAGATGAGAAAGACCTACTAAGATCAGAATTTTAAGTTAGTGAAGTTTTCTTTTCTGGTCCACAAAGAATCTATTATTAAAATGTAAAATGGGGGATGATGGGATGAATTGGGAGATTGGGAGTGACATATATGCACTGTGCATACTATGTATAAAATAGATAACTAATGAGAACCTACTCTTATAGCTCAGGGAACTCTACTCAGTGCTCTGTGGTGACCTAAATGGGAAGGAAATTCAAAAAGGAGGGGATATATGTATACGTATAGCTGATTCACTTTGGTGTACAGCAGCAACTAATGCAACATTGTAAAGCAACTATACTCCAATTTTAAAAACTGTGAAATAAAGCCGCTGGGGAATACTGGTCTGCCTAGGAGGCCTGCTCTGGGCTCTGTCATCACCCCTCCCTCCCTCCCTCCCTCCCTAGCCCCAGGTCCAACTGTACTGACTGAAGTCTGAGAACTGGCCCACAGAAGCTGGGCTCCCTGGCACCTCTTCCCTCCCCTCCCCTCCTCAAGGGATGCTTACTGGGAGAGGCTGTACTTGGACCAGCCAGCCGGCATGCCCCTGCTCTACGTCCACGCCCTGCAGGACGTCCCCGAGGAGGTGCCCAGCTTCCGCCTGGGCCAGCACCTCTACGGCGCCTACCGCACACGGCTGCATGAGAACGACTGGGTCCGTATCCAGGAGGACACGGGGCTTCTCTACCTTAACCGGAGCCTGGACCACAGCTCCTGGGAGAAGCTCAGCATCCGCAGTAAGGGAGCAGCCCTGACCCCTACGCACCTCACTGCCCCCACCCCCCCGCCCTCGCCTTAGCCTCACACAGCACACATCACACCGAGGGTGGCTTCCCCTATGGCTCCTGCTGTGTGAGAGTGGAGAGAGTGAGATGAGGCTGGCCTGCCTCTGTGCACAGCCAGTGAGGGAGTCGGGGTGAGCTTGGGGACCACTGATGACCCTTAGGCCTTCTGAGGCTGTTTGGATTTTGGAGAACCCATGTGAAGGATTTGGGTGCTCTGTCCATGCAGGATCCAGATGCCTTTTCCAGTTGGGTTAACAAGAATTTGGGGTTGTGAGAGAGGAGTTAAGAGGAGAAAAATCCCAAGATCTTGCTTTAGCAAATGGCCTGCAACTTGCTGGAGAAGCAGCAGTTCCCACGGAAAGTGTGGCTCGTAGTTCTCCTTAGTTGCGGCTCACCGGCTCCTTAGTTGTAGCAGGTGGACTCCTTAGTTGTGGGATGCGAACTCTTAGTTGCAGCATGCATGTGGGATCTAGTTCCCTGACCGGGGAGCAAACCCAGGCCTCCTGCTTTGGGAGCACAGAGTCTTAACCACTGCGCCACCAGGGAAGTCAGCAGCAAGCTGCCCTTGACACCTGGCAGGGACTTGGGCCTGGTGCCAGAGATGGAAGTGGAGCAGGGAGGAAGGCCTGGCCAACTCCTAAGAGCAGAGGTCCCAGCTGGAGTGTAGGCCACGTGGGACCTTGGGACTTGCGGGGAGCAGGGGTCGTGGAGCAGAGTTGTGCCTCGTGGCACCAGATGGTGATCACACACCCAGAAGTGCCCCCTCTGTGCCCCTCCCCTGTAGACATGGCCTCCCTGGACCCTCACGCCAGCCCTGAGCCCCCGTGTGCACTGAGAGAGACAGGCGGCATGCCTGGGAACACGGAGTGGGCGGCACTGCCCGGCAGGGGCAGAATGACCGCACCCATCTGCCAAGTGAAGCCAGGGTCCCCAAGTAAAGATGCCCCCCGTCAGGGCACCCCAGGCAGCTCCTGGAGGAGGTAGCACCTGACATAGGTCTTGGTTCCGCACACACTTAGTTGCCGCCGTCTGCATCTCGAGCCTCCAGTGGGGAACTTGAACCAGGGCCACTGGGGTGGAGGCCAGAGTGGAATCTGCTGAGGGTCTGAGTTTCGTAGGAGGCCTGTTCTGTTCGTGACTGGAGAGTGACCTCAGGTACCTGTCGGGTCCAGTCAGGAGAGAAATCAGTAATTTGGACAGGGAAAGTTTGTATAGAGAATTATTAACCACAGCAGGAGATTGGAGCAATGGAGGACAGGCTAGTAAGAAGCACAGAGAACGAATGAATACGGGAGGAGCAGATGTGAGGGGCAGCCACTTCCCCAGGGCTGAGATAGAGGGCCCGGGAAGAGCCGCCGACCCCAGCTGAGATCCAGACCAGTTGGAGGGGGAGCTGCTGTGGTGCCTCCATGCTGGAACTTGCCAGAAATCCCCTCTCTAGGTGCTGGGGAAGTCTGTGTCTCCGAAGACAGTGAAACTGCCTGGGGGGCGGGGGTGGGGACATGGATTCCCTGGCAGTCCAGTGCTTAGGGCTCTCTGTGCTTTCACTCCCGAGGGCCCGGGTTCAATCCCTGGTCGGGGAACTAAGATCCCGCAAGCGGTGTAGCCAAAGATAGAAGAATAGAATAAATGAAAGTGTTTAAAAAAAAAAAAAAAAAAAAACGCCTTGGGGAAAGGGGCGGGGGAAAGGCCCCCCCCGGGGGAAGCTCCCACTTGAAAGTGTTTAAAAAAAAAAAAAAAAAAGAACTGCCTTGGGGAAAGGGGCGGGGCAAGAGCCCTCCCTGGGGAAGCTCTCCACTTGGTGTTAGACCCGGGGCTCAGGGCACTTCCATGAGGAAGGGTATTTGAGCTGAGACCTAAAAAACGGGAGGTGGGCCATTGAGGCTCCCCCAGGAGGTGGTGGCCGGACCAGAGAGCCCAGAGGAGCCCTGTGGACCCTGGTGAGGACTGGGCTTTGCCCCAGCCCCGAGCTCCTGCCCCCTCCCCTCCCTGTTCCGTTCCCCACCGCTGGGCAGGTGTGGCTGACACCCCGGTGGGCCTGACGTCTTCTCTCTCTGCAGACGGTGGCTTCCCGCTGCTCACCGTCTACCTCCAGGTCTTCCTGTCGCCAGCGTCCCTTCGTGAGAGCGAGTGCCAGTGGCCAGGCTGTGCCCGAGTGTACTTCTCCATCATCAATGCCTCCTTCCCGGCTTGCGGTGCCCTCAAACCCCGGGACCTCTGCTTCCCGGAGATGGGCCTGTCCTTCCGCATTCGGGAGAACAGGCCTCCCGGCACCTTCCACCAATTCCGCCTGCTGCCTGTGCAGTTCCTCTGCCCCAACGTCAGCGCAGCCTACAGGCTTCTGGGAGGTGAGTGCCTGCCACGTGGAGCCTTCCTCGGTGCCTGCTGAGTGCCAGGCACGGCGCTGCGGTCCCTCCACACAAGCCGTCGAGTTTACTCTGCACCACCCCATCATCCGTTCATTCAGAAGTCCACGAGTATCTCATGTACACCTGCCATGGGCCAGGCACTGTTCTGGGGACCAAGGATGAGAGAGTGAGCACATCAGGCCAAAATCCCACCTGCCTGGAGCTTCCATCCCTTGGGAGATGGAGACCCCACACACACGTGCTAAGGAAATCGGGTGGCCTCTGAAGGGACTAGGTGGGACGTAAAGCTGAGAGAGAGTGTGGAGTGGTGAAGACCACTGTCTCAAATCAGATGGCTGGGAAAAGGGGACACTGGAGCAAAGGGGGGGGGGTGCCAGGCAAGCAGGGCGAGCCCCTTCAAGAGCACCAAGGTGGCAGCCCCATGTAGCTGGAGTGCAGTGAACCACAGGGCAGGGTGGAGGCTGCTGAGGGCAGAGCAGTTCCAAGTGGGGGGCAGGGTTTCCTGTCGAGGGACTGGGGAGCCATGGAAGGTGTTTGGGAGTGGGGGGGGGTCATTGACAGGACATACCTTTAAGAGCTTAGTCTGGCTGCTGTGTTAGAAATGATTGGGGGTGGGTGGTTTAGGGGCAAGCAGAGAAACAAATTAGGAGGCAGGAGAAATCCTTGAGTGAGAAGATGAGGTCTGGGGTGAGGGTGGAAACCTTTGGGCAACAAGAAGCAGGCGAGTTGTGGGCATGTTTGGGAGAAGGATCCTGCGGGATATCCTGGTGAGTTGGACGTGGGGTGTTGAAAGAAAGAAGGGACCAAGAATGGTTCCAGGATTCCGCCTGAGCAGCCGCAAGGACAGTGGACCTTGCCACAAGATGGTCCTGCCACAAGATGGCCCTGGGGAGGCCAAGAGCACGGATGTGGGGAGGGGAAGGGAATCGGATCCCAGTGGAGATGAGAGAAGGCAGCTGAGGTACCATTAAACCATTTAAAGGCGAGGAACTGGGACTCAAAAGGGACACTTACAAGCTGGACTTTACTAGTAAGTAGAACCTGGATTCACACCAGGTTGATGGCACGCACACGGTAATAATGTTGAAGAAAATCTCAGTAGCGTAAGGAAAGTAGTCACTCACATTGTCCCAGCATCTTTTCATTTATCCTGCAGCAGGGATAGATGTCTTTGTGCAGAATTGCCGGCCAAGTGTATGATTTAGCGTGCTGCCTTTTTCGCTAAAAAAAGGGTTTTTTGTAACCGTGAACAATAGAGGGACATGTTTGCATGATAAGCATTTCCCACATGTGTAATTCACATGTAATGTGTGGCTCTGATGTGATTTCCCACTGAGTGGAGTTGACAGCCCTCCCGTGCTTGGCTGTGGGGTGGTCAGGGTTGACCTTCAAGCCCTCAGCCTTTCCCCTTTTCTGGGTCATTTCTGGAGGATGAATTCCAGGACAGGCTTGGCTTGAAGAGTGTATTGTTACCGGTCCTCCCTCACCGGGTTGTGGGAAGACACATGAGTCACTGAACGTACATCCGTGTCTGGCAGGGAACAGACACTTTTGTCTTCATCATCTCCTCTTCTGGTGAGGAAACTGAGGCACAGAGAGACAGAACCACCAGCCTTGGGCCACACAGCCAGGAGGTGTATAGGACAGGGATTCAAACCAGGCAGTCAGAAATACTTGTGTGTTAATATAAAATCACACCAGATGTCCACCATGTTTGTTTCCAAGTGGTGGAATAGCTTTATTTCTCACATTCTCTAAAATAAGCACATACTGCTTCCATAATTAAAAAAAAAAAAAAAATTCCTAAATCTTTTTTTTTCCGAAACCAGCAAATGCTGGGAGCTGAATCTCTGGGCTGAGCTGGTGCCAGCCCTCCCCACAGCAGAGGCAAGGTGTGTGAAGGGGTGTGCCCAGCCCTCCTAGGTGATCGGGCTGAGGTCCTGATGCAGGCGTCCTGGTCCCGGTCCCTCTGTTGCCCATCAGCACCAGTGCAGGCTGCAGCCACAGTGAAACTCAGGACACAGTCTTCACTGCAAACTGTGCTTGGAGCACCGTGCCCCACTGTGGAGCCGAGGAGGAGCCAGGGCCCGGGGCCAGCATGCACCCCAGCTCCATCCACAGGCCCCCCTCCCGTGCCACCACTCCCGGTGGGCCCCTGAGGAAGGCCGCTCACCCTTTCCCCAGCCCGGGGTTCAGCCCGGGGTTCCTGGTCTGCTTGGTGCGCAGGTGAGAGTCTGCCCTTCCGCTGCGCTGTCGACAGCCTGGAGGTGAGCACGCGCTGGGCCCTGGACCGCGAGAAGCGGGAGAAGTATGAGCTGGTGGCTACGTGCACGGTGCGCGTCGGCGCGCGTGAGGAGGAGGTGATGGTGCCCTTCCCCGTGACCGTGTACGATGAAGATGACTCTGCGCCCAGCTTCCTCGGGGGCGTCGACACCACCAGCGCCGTAGTGGAGTTCAAGCGGAAGGAGGTGCCTGTCCGTTTGTCTGGTGCTTGTCTGGTGTCTCTCTGTTCCGTGTCTGGATTCCTCCATCCGCCATTTATTCCTCGGTCTGTTCAGCGGTTCGTCTAGCCATCCAGACATGTTGCTGACCGTCCATCTAGCTATTCGGCTTTCATTTGTCCATCAGTCTGTGTGTCGGGGTTTTCTGTCGGTGTCCAGGACAGCTGAGGAGTAGAGAGGAGGCCAGCCCCACCGGCACCCAGCTGACCACTGCCTTGGGAGGCCGGGGGCCCTGAGTGCCCAGTCTGTGTCTGACGCCCCGCAGGCGGGGCCCCAGGGCTCACATCAGCAGGGAGCTCCCTGCGCCCTATCCCGGCCCCACCCTTTTCTGGTCCACGCAGGTGGAGCGTGACTGCCACCTGCTGGGCCTCCGACTGTCCTGCAGCTGGCAGGCCAGCAGGAGCAATGGAAGGGTGGGGGCGTAGTATGTTGTCACTGCCTGCTTCTCTGGGCACCCCAAGAGCAGGTTTGGCGGATTAGGCGGGGAGAGGAAAGCACATGACACAGGGGAATGTCTCATGAGCCTGGCATGACCCCCTGGTGGTGACATTGGGGAGCCTGGTTAGCAGTGAGAGCAGAGATGCCCTGTGACTGTGCTCAGAACCTTCCTCCTGACCCTCTCCAGCCTGGTGTACAGAAGAGACTTGGAAGAGAGCATTCTGGTGGATACCTGGGCTTGGATCCCAGGTCTGCCGTCTGTCACTCTGTGGCACTGAGCTAACTCCTCCGCCTTGTGGGGCCTGGTTTCCTCAGAGAAGAGTAGGAGTGCTTGCTCTGCTCTGTGGGGACCTAGATGAGGTCTTCAGCAGAGCACCAGGGCATGTGCTCTCATCCATCTTTATGGGGCATTTGTAGATGCCTGTCACACCTGCTGCACAGGTGAGCTGCAGTGGCCCAGGAAGGGTGACCGGGGCAGGCTGACTAGGGGCCCCGGGGAACTTGAACCCAGGTCAGTCTGTCCCTAGAGCCAGCTCTGACTGCACACACCTGGTCCACTTGTGGGGCACGTGCCTTCCCACGGTCTCTGGCTTTAAGGGCCCTAACTGGCACCCCCTGTTCTCTGCAGGGCACTGTTGTGGCCACACTACGTGTCTTCGATGCAGATGTGGTGCCAGCATCCGGGGAGCTCCTGAGACGGTACACAAGCACGCTGCTCTCTGGGGATGCCTGGGCCCTCCAGACCTTCCGAGTAGAGCACTCGCCCAACGAGACCTTGGCCCAGGCCAACGGCAGCTTTGTGCGGGCAACCGTGCATGACTACAGTAAGAGAGGCCAGATGTGGCCTGGCTGGGCCCCCTGGGGAACCGGCGGCCCACTCTCCTTGGATGGGGCAGCACCCTGCACACAGACGCCTGTCCTGGCCCTCTGAGCACCAGGCAGCCACCCCTTTCACTCCTCCTCCTAGCCTTTGTCTCTGCTGGGCTTGCCTGGGCCACCTTGGTGGGTGTTCGCAGGCTGTCCTCTCCATGAACTGTCCTGAGGCCGACCCTGGCAGGACACCACGGCACCTCCCCGTGCTGGCCACGCCAGGACTCACTGCAACACGTATGTCGTCACCGAGGCCTCCCTCTGGCCCCTGGCACCTGCTTTGCCACCTCCCAGGTGCCCGAGTGCCCAGGGGTTATTGCCCCCTCCCCCCACCAGCAACTGTCTACTCACAAGGGGTTGATGTATCCATACAATAGCAGCTCAGTGTCCTAGAGTCGGAGGGCTCCCCGATGACTGTCCTGTCTGGCTCCTGGAATGCGCCCACCCTCAGGGCTGAGCTCCAGGTGCCCGCAGTGCTCACCTGCAGGACGGGGCATACTCATCCTCAAGCTTCCCTGCCTCCCTCCCCTGCCCTCCTGCCCGTGTTTTCTAGCATCACCTTTCAAATACCCCACTTGCACTTGGGTCCTTGTTTGGGGGTCTGCTTCTGGGGAACCCAGGATCACTGGTGCCTTTACCCCTTTCTGGCTGGCCTGCTCCTATTTGTTTCTCATCCTCCCCTCCCCCACCAGGCCTCTGAAGCCATCTGTCCTGTGTGAGGGAAAACGTCATCCTTGCCCCTGCATACTCACTCTGGTGCCATGTGCACCAGAGCCCCCCCCTCCCCCTTTCTGTCTCCACTAAACTAAAACCTTAGCCTTGGCACACGGCAGGTGCTCAGAAGCGTGGAAGCTCCCGGGTGTTGGAGGCCTGTGGAATCCAAGGGTCCACAGGAGGCTACTGCAGTTGAGCGTTCTCAGGGGCCAGCACAGTCTTCCCAGGGCCTTGGTGGTGGCGGTTCTTTACCTTGTGTGACCTACCCCGCACTCACATCACACACACGCACACACACACACACACACACACACGCACACACACCCAAGGTTACCTCCTAGCTGAGAAGGGTCTTCTGGGCTCCCAGCTCAGCACAGCGACTCACTACTTTTAAATAGTAGTTCTCCCTTAATCCGCCAGGTCTGTTATCTGTGTCCGTGTGGGTGGAGGTACCTGTTTCCACATGTGTGCGCGGAGCACGTTGGGGAGGAGGCATGCAGCGGCGTGGGACAGTGGTCCCGACCTGCAGGGGCCCCGCCCATCATCACCGTGTGCCCTCGGCACAGACACACCCCCTCCCCCCCCCCCC
>NW_006777513.1:77940-94406 GCF_000442215.2 Lipotes vexillifer
CCCCCCCCGCAGGGCTGGTTCTCAACCGGAGCCTCCCCATCTCGGAGAGCCGGGCCGTGCAGCTGGCCGTGCTGGTCAACGACTCGGACTTCCAGGGCCCGGGGGAGGGCGTCATCCTTCTCCACTTCAACGTGTCCGTGCTGCCTGTCAGCCTGCGCCTGCCCAGCACCTACTCCTTTGCCGCGAGCAGGCGGGCCCGCCGCTTCGCCCAGGTGAGCCCCCAGCCTGCTGCTGCCTGCCTGGGGAGGGGTGTGGAGGGGCAGGAGACCCCCAGGGTGGGGTGCTCCGTTGAGCAGATTTCAAGCAGGGCTCGGGGGTGGGTGACACCCCCTCCCTGAGCTAAGTAGTACACGGAGTGGCCCCAGGGAGCTGCAGGCACGGGGCCAGGGGGGCTGGGGCCATGGAAGAGTCATGAACAGGGCTCGTAGGCTTTGTGGGCCCCTCTTTGCCGTTTCCTTTCTTGGCATCTTTAAAACATTTTGTACTCGTGAAAGAGCAGCGCCAGGTAAATCTATGCCTGCAGACTTGGAAAGACGTTCCTGGTGAATTAAGTGAAAAAGTGGTTTGTGTAAGTGTTGGTCTCAGGTGGCTCCCTAGGTTCAAAACGAAGTCCTCATTGCTGGCAGTTTGCAAGTGTGCAAATGCAGGCAGCAATGAACGGTGGTGCCCTTTTCAGGGAAAGATAGGGAGCGCTTCTACTTTCCACTTTTTTGCAAGTATGTTTACCAGAGCTTATTTTGCATTTGTCATTGGAAAATAACGATTAGAAATGGAAAAAATAAAAGTAATAAGTATTCGTCAAAGGAGATAAGGGATAGACAGGAGTGATCTCTTTTTCTCATATTAGCCAGTGTGTAACGTTTTGGTGCAGTTCTTCCAAGAATGTGTCTCTTAAGCGCTTTTTAAAGTTCTCTTGTGGTTACAGCAAGTGTATGACTTAACGTACTGCATTCTCCTAGTGGGGCAGCTGTGGCCACATCCTCTTTAGAACAACCCGTTTAGGGCCATCTCCTATTTTCTGGTGGTTTTGTCAGTTTCTGTGGTTGGTTCCCTTACCTCCTGGCAGCCACCCGGGGCCAGCAAATGAAGAACCCCACCCTTGGACACATCCAGGCTCCCCAACCTGCCACCCAACCTCGGGCCTTTCCTGGAGGCAGGGGTCAAGGGTGGTGGGAGGTGACAAAGCAGAGAGGTCTGAGGGATGTCTGGGGGTCTGAGCTGGAGCAGACATTGCTGGAGGTGGGTCACCTGTGCTCCAGCAAACTCAGGAGGGCACAGGGACCCGAGTTCCAGTGCAGCCTCAGACTCACTGTGGTCTCTCACCGGCTCCCCAGTTTTTATGATCGTAAATTGAGGATGATGACCTTGGGCAATTTTGAGGGTCATTGGAGAGAGTGGAAGTCAGCCCGGTTTGTACAGGGAAGTGCTTGGAGCCCAGCAGGTGGTTTTATTGTGGTGTGTGGCATGGGCTTGGAGGAGCCTGGCTCTGCCCTGGGCCTGAGTCGGGCTGAGCAAGGGCATGGTGTGTGGCTGCAGGCAGGGCCCTATCCCCGCTCCCCCCACCAGGCCCCCAGCCCTCAGCCTTGACTAGTCGGAGCTTCTGATCTCAAGCCACCGCAACCCTTACGGTAACTCGAGTGGCTGAGGGGGTGAAAAGGAGAGTTCAACTGACCAGCTCCGGGCCCCAGTGACCACAGCTGCCAGCCTGGCATCCCTGGGAGAAGCATCCCTTCTCTCCCAGGGGTTCCAGCCCAAGTCCCAGGAAGGCCCCCTGGGTCCCATGTGGGGCAGACAGCCATGCTGCATGAATCGTGGCCCGGGTGCCGTGCTCTGACTAACCAGGCGAGCGACCTGTCGCTCGGCCGTGGACCACCCCAGGTAGGAACTGGTGGTCCCCAGGGCAAAATTGACCTGGCCAGAAGAGAGGGAGGT
This sequence comes from Lipotes vexillifer, assembly GCF_000442215.2. Lineage (NCBI taxonomy): Eukaryota > Metazoa > Chordata > Mammalia > Artiodactyla > Lipotidae > Lipotes > Lipotes vexillifer. The sequence continues at coordinate 79,873 of NW_006777513.1, forward strand.
GTGTAGGAGGCATACAGGCTGCCTTTGTGCCTGAATGAGTGGGCAAGTGAGGGATGAGCTGGGCAGGCCAGCAGCACCTCCCTGGAGGGCCAGCCCCCAAACCAAACCCCAGTGCCCCGTGTTCCTTCGCCTCCGGCTCTGAGGGGCAGGTATGGATGGTGGTCCCATGGTCTGGGCAGGGCAGGACCAGGCAGGTGGATGGTCTGCAGGTTCCGGGGGCGTGCAGGATGGGGAGATGGGGAGCTACCGTCCTGGGCTGAGCAGGAAACTGTCCTGGGTCTCAGGCTGCCAGGGAGCCCCTCCAGCCACCATCACAGGTGGTCCAGCCACCCAGCTAAGGATTCCCTGTGTCCCATGCCTAGATTGGGAAAGTCTGTGTGGAAAACTGCCAGGAGTTCAGTGGCATCCACGTGCAGTACAAGCTGCAGCTCTCCAGCGCCAACTGCAGCGCCCTGGGGATGGTCACCTCGGCCGAGGACACCACGGGGACCCTGTTCGTGAACGACACGGAGGCCCTGCAGCGGCCCGAGTGTGCCCAACTCCAGTACACGGTGGTGGCCGTCGAACGGCCAACCCGCCGGCAAGCCCAGGCCCCATTGCTCGTCACACTGGAGGGGACATGTGAGTGCCAGGGCTGTGGGGAGGGTCGGGCTTCTCCCACAGAAGGGCCCCAGTCCCGCTCCCCCTCACTAACTGGTGGTCCCCTGAGCCTGAGCCTTCTCCCGTGTACGATGAGAATACGGTGCACACTGCGCAGCCAAGCTGGAGGGACGACCGGGGGAAAGTGTGAAGAAGTTTGGCCAGAGTGACGGCGTTGAGGACGGTCACTGCTGCCCCTCACCTCTGTCAGTGTGTCCTACCTATGCACCTGCTTTAGGGCTGCCAGATACAATAGAGGCCCCTGGTTAAACGTGAATTTCAGGTAAACAACAAGCAAGTTTTTTGGTGTAAGTACATCTCGTGCAACTTTTGCAGTGTCTCTTGGAGGACAAACTTGCAAGCGTGTCACCGTGATATTAGGGACGTATTTACACAAAGCAGGTGTTCACCGTTATCTGAAGGTCAGGTTTAGCTGGGTGTCCTGTGTGCCGCTGGCCGAGTCTGGCCACCTCACACCCTCCCTCCATACTTAGCCCAGTAGCTGTCCCCGCTTTGTGACTGTGGTACCACCACTTCCTCAGCAGCCCCCTCACTGCCCTGCGCCCCGGTGCTTAGTTACCGCCTCCCCTCTGGGCTCAACCCGTGGGGACAGCTAAGCCAGTGCTGCAGGGCCCAGGCTGGCCCCCTGTGACTTGCTTTCTGCCACCCCCAGATGTGGCAGAGGAGCCAGGCTGCCCCCTGTCCTGCGCGGTCAGCAAGAGGCGGCCCGAGTGTGAGGAATGCGGCGGCCTGGGCTCTCCGACGGGCAGGTGCGAGTGGAGACAGGGAGACGGCAAAGGTAGGCCCCGTGCAGAGCCGGGTGTTCGGGAGGCTGATGACGGCTGAGTGGAGAGGGCGTCTGTGTGGGCCCTGCCAGCCTCTGGGATGCTCTCCAGCCCCGCCCACTCTGAGTCTCTTCCCCAGCGCCTTGTCCCCTGCTGTGTGACTCCTGATGCCAGGAGAGGGTGGACATGAGTGCAGGGTGGCATGAGGACATTGGGGCTGTTTATCACCGTGGGATCACAGGTGCCTGAGGCTGGACTCGCTCTGGGCTTGGGAGGGTCTGGGCCAAAGTTGGGATGTGCGTGTTTGCTTTTTATTTTATTCTAAATTTCTGTACATATGTTTGTCCATAAACTAGATGTGAATTGGCATCTGTGTCTTCATTTCTCCACCCATATACACATAAATTACATGTACAGTTGTGAATATATTCACCCAATGCTTTTATTTTTTTTAACTTTTTATTTTATATTGGAGCATAGTTGAATAACGACGTTGTGTTAGTTTCAGGTGCACAGCATAGTGAGTCAGTTATACACATACACGTATCTATTCTTTTCCAAATTCTTTTCTCCATTAGGTTGTAGGTAACATTGAGCAGAGTTCCCTGTGCTCTACAGTAGGTCCTTGTTGGTTATCCATTTAAAATATAGCAGAGTGTACATGTCAATCCCAAACTCCCTAACTATCCCTCCCCCTAACCTTCCCCCATTCACCCACTGCTTTTATTTTTTTTTATTTCTTATAAATTTATTTTATTTTATTTATTTATTTTTGGCTGCATTGGGTCTTCGTTGCTGTGCACGGGCTTTTCTCTAGTTGTGGCGAGCGGGGGCTACTCTTTGTTGTGGTATGCGGGCTTCTCACTGCGGTGGCTTCTCTTGTTGCGGAGCATGGGCTCTAGGTGCGCAGGCATCAATAGTTGTGGCACATGGGCTCAGTAGTTGTGGCTCATGGGCTCTAGAGCGCAGGCTCAGTAGTCACGGCGCACGGGCTTAGTTGTTCTGCGGCATGTGGGATCTTCCCGGACCAGGGCTCGAACCCATGTCCCCTGCACTGGTAGGTGGATTCTTAACCACTGCGCCACCAGGGAAGCCCTCACCCACTGCTTTTAGACACATAGTTCACAGACCCTTTTCAAAGGTCCAAAAGGTGGATGAGTATAAGGTAGGTTACACTGTGCACATCATTCATAGTTGGCTTTAGTTCATAAAAACACAAACCTTAAAAAAAAAAATTCAAAATATCCAAAACAATCTTCAGAGAAGCTCTACCTGGGAGATCCCAGCCCAGGGAGCGTGGCCCCAAGCAGGAGGGGCCTGCACATCCTTGGGCTTAGCCCACTGCTGGCTCCAAGCCTCACCCACCGGTGTGAGGGTACCGCCTTGAGAGGGTCCCAGCCTTGTCTGGTCTCTTCTGGCCTCCTTGATGTGAGCCCGGGCACAGCCCTGGGACTGCCCAGCTCCTCCAGCCCTCACTGCCCGGGCTGCCCTGTACACCCTGCACCCCCAAGCTCTCCCCAGGGATGGGCTCCACGTGTGGTTTTTCTCGGCTCAGGCCTTGGTTTGCTTCTCCTTGCGGGGGGCAGTGCAGGCTTGGCCTGGGAGGCCCTGGGGTGTGGCCCTCCTGGCTCTGGCAGTCTGACCAGGACGGGTGTTCCCTCATGGTAGTAACTGCCTGCTGTGTGCCATAGGGATCACCAGGAACTTCTCCACCTGCTCCCCCAGCATCAAGACCTGCCCCGACGGCCACTGTGACGCCGTGGAAAGCAGAGATGCCAACATCTGCCCCCAGGACTGCCTCCGTAAGCACCGAGCCTGCGCGTGTACCTGAGCAAGGGCAGGGCCTGGGAAGGGGGCGTAGGTAGCAAGCTGAAGGGGCTCGGACCCCCACCTGCACTTCAGCCAGGCCAGCCAACTTCCTGGGTTGCGTGTGCTGAGCCTTTTTCTAACATTTCATTTGAACAAAGGGCTCTCCTACCCCAAGACTAGCGCCTGCTGGCCTGACCCACCCTCTCCAGTGTTGCCCTGGCCGACTCACGGGGGTGCGGCGCTCTGTCCCCCTTTCCGCTGGCTCCAGGCTGCCCCTGCTGCCCATGCTCTGCTTCTGAAAAGTATCCATGTGTGGACCTCAGCAAGGGCCCTGGGCAGCCTGTGGGTTCCTCCTCTCGCCCGCTGTGGCCAGGGGACTGGTTCGGGGGCCTGTCGTGCTGAGACTCCTGCCTGAGTGACACAGACTTCGGAGCTCACTGCGCTCCCTGGGCCTGAGAGTGCTGCCATCAGGTGGGGAGGGGCCTCTCACGCTCCTGTCTGGGTGGTCTGGCTGGTCAGGTCCCCCCGAGGCCGAGTGCGCTGCTGAGTGAGTTGTGTCCGTCATCAGGGGGCGGCAGCATCATTGGTGGGCACGAGCCTGGGGAGCGCCGGGGGATTAAAGCCGGCTTCGGTATCTGCAACTGCTTCCCGGAGGAGAAAAAGTGCTTCTGCGAGCCGGAAGACAGCCGAGGTGAGCTGGCTGGGGCCGCGCGGGCAGGGATCCCCACACCTCCCTGAGCCCCAAGGAGCGAGGCAGGAAATTGCAGGAAGGCGCGGAAACCCGGGAGACCTTTTTCCTTCCCTCGGGGTCTTGGTTCCCCCATCTGTGCAGACAGGGAGCTGGGTCAGGGCCTCTAAGACTGCCTTCTGGCCTGAAGTTTGGTGGTGTTTTGGGGTTTTATTGGTGTGCCATGCAGCTTGCGGGATCTTAGTTCCCCAGCCAGGGATTTTTTTTGTTTTAACGTCTTTATTGGAGTATAATTGCTTTACAATGGTGTGTTAATTTCTGCTTTATAACAAGGTGAATCAGCTATACATGTATCCCCATATCCCCTCCCTCTTGCGTCTCCCTCCCACCCTCCCTATCCCACCCCTCTAGGTGGTCACAAAGCACCGAGCTGATCTCCCCGTGCTATGCGGCTGCTTCCCACTAGCTATCTGTTTTACGTTTGGTAGCGTATATATGTCCATGCCACTCTCTCACTTTGTCACAGCTTACCCTTCCCCCTCCCCGTGTCCTCAAGTCCATTCTCTACGTCTGTGTCTTCATTCCTCTCCTGCCCCTAGGTTCTTCAGAACCTTTTTTTGTTTGTTTTTTTTTAGATTCCATATATGTGTGTTAGCATATGGTATTTGTTTTTCTTTTTCTGACTTAACTTTACTCTGTATGTCAGACTCTAGGTCCGTCCACCTCACTACAAATAACTCAATATCGTTTCTTTTTATGGCTGAGTAATATTCCACGGTATATATGTGCCACATTGTCTTTATCCATTCATCTGTCAATGGACACTTAGGTTGCTTCCATTTCCAGCCAGGGATTATAGAACCCATGCCCTTGGCAGTGAAAGCACAGATCCCTAACCCCTGAATCACTAGGGGACTCCCTGGCCCGAAGTTCTGTGGTAAGGGTTGGGCTGGAAAATTATTTCTTTCACCAGATAACTCAGCGCCTGCTCGGACTGTCCCTGTGCAGGGCCTTTGCTGGGCCCACGGCATTGGCCAAATGGGTCGCCATCCTCCTAGCCAGAGCCTCTAGGTGCTTCTTCTGGGACAGCAGGTGCCCCACTGAGCACATGCGGACGTGCTGAGCCCAGGGATGCTTTTCTGGTATTTGGGTTGTTATTGCACAGCTCTAGGTCCTGGGCCACTTTTCTTTCCTCCCTCCTTTATACTGACTATAAAGAAAATACAAAAGACATCAGGAACACAGGGGAAGAGCTGCACTTCCCCACCGGCGTCCCTGGGCCTCTGGCTTCAGTGCAGCGTTGTAGGGTGGGTGGGTGCAGGTGTGCGTGACGTCCGTTGTGTGACCTTAGGCAGGCTGCTTCTAAACTCTCATTCCTTCTGTAAAAGGGGGGTAACAGTCTCCAATGACAAAAACGTGCAGAACAGTTCCTGCTGTGGGCCGCTTCCATTGGAGGGTTGGCAATTACTGTCAGACCTTCACACCTGCAGCGCTCTCCAGGATGCTCAAAGCTGGTCACAGCAGACACTTGCCGGCTGTCCTGGGCATGGCGGGCTGGGGAGCTGCTCTGTACCAGCTCCTGAGGGCATCCGGGGTCCCCCTCCCGGGGTGTCATCTCTCACAGCCCGCCCCCGCTGCCTGCAGGCCCGCTGTGCGACGAGCTTTGCCGCACGGTGATCGCGGCAGCCGTGCTCCTCTCCTTCATCGTGTCCGTGCTGCTGTCCACCTTCTGCATCCACCGCTACCACAGGCACGCCCACAAGCCGCCCATCGCCTCAGCTGAGATGACCTTCCGCCGGCCTGCCCAGGCCTTTCCGGCCAGCTACTCCTCATCTGGCGCCCGCCGGCCCTCTCTGGACTCCGTGGAGAACCAGGTCTCTGTGGATGCCTTCAAGATCCCGGTGAGGTTCCCCGTGTGGCCTCGGGGCTGGGGAGGCAGCTGCCCCCGGGGGCCGGGGAGGGGGCCTGCAGGTCGCGCCGGCCTCTGGGCTTGGGCAGCTGGGAGGGGAGGAGGGGACGGGTCACCTGGGGCTAATGCGTTCTCACCCACTGGGAGGACACCCTGAGCATTCCAGCAGCCCCCTGTCTTCACTGAGCGGCCTTCCAGGCAGGGGCGGAGAGCGTGGGGCAGGGTGGACAACGATGGGTACTGACTTACATGGACTGAGATCTGGGCCCTTAGGATACGGGGAGGGTGGGCCGTGCTGAACCTGACCTGGGAGCTATCCTGCAGATGCCCCAAGCGCTGGGAGGAGGAAGGCTTGGGGGAGGCGCTGAGGAGGACCGTGGATTTTATCCTCAGAGGGTGGGACCCCTGGGGGCGGGGCCCATGTTCTGCCTTCATTTCCGCAGGCCGCTCTGTTGGGAGTCTGTGGGGTGGGAGCCCCACGATGAGGCACTGTCCCTATCCCGGCGAGAGAGGTTGGCAGGCGGGGGCTTGGTCAGGGTGGCAGCAGCAGAGAGGGGAGTCTGTCTCTGGCCCCGAGGGAGGGGGCACTGAGGGGCCTCTAGGGCACCTGCGGGGGAGCCAGGCCCGGGCCCGTGGCTGGCCGGCTGATGAAGAGTGCCATCCAGAGCCAGCAGGCTTCCCGAGCCCCTCCTGCATGGCAGGGCCTGGGCCTGCGGTCAGTGTGCGCGCGTCAGACATCACCCCGACCTGGCCAGGCCACTCCTCTGCCTGCCGTGCCCTTAGCGTGCTTGCTGGGAGCGCCCAAGTTGCTGGCAGCCGGGTGCTGGGAGGGGCTGAGAGAGGTGGCCAGAGCCGAGGGTGCGTGGGAACAGAAGTTCCCCCCACGAGGCTGGGTAGGGAGCGTTGCGCCCTATGCAGGAAGCTCGGCACCCGGGGGCCACAGTCTGCAGCCCAGAGTAGGAGGTAGCCAGGGTTCATAGGAGGTGCCACCCAAAGGGTGCTGGCCCCTCGGTGAGGGTCTGGGCCGTGAGGGCTATTCCCTGACGTGGTGGCCACAGAGGCCTCCCTCCTGACTTCCCTAGTTCCCATCGCTCCACAGGTGGGGTTCTCCAGCCCCAGCAGCATCTCAGCCTCCACAGCAGGCGTGTGGGACGAGCCGTTTGATTCCTTTAAATGCCCTGGCAGTTTGGGGCTGAGGCGCACGGTGAGAGTGGTGCTGGTAGGTGTGTGCTCAGGGGGAACTCCTCCGCAAAAACCACCCTCGGCCCGCGTTGCCTCCAGCCCAGAGCCCAGAGCAACTCAGAGCCGGGCCCGAGGTCCGGGGGCCCCGCTGACCAGCTCCAAGGTCTTCGATGTGCTACGCAATCTTTTGGCCTTTGTTTTGTCTCATGTAAAGTGGGGGGAATGGTTTTTAACATTTTTAAGAGGATCAAATAAGTGATCTCCACCTTAGCGCAGTCTCTGTGAGCAGTAAACTGTTATCCAGTGCAGTGTGGGCACCAGGGCGGTGGTGACCGTGTTGTCAACACTGACCCTGACTATGGGTTCTTGGGGAACCTGAGATACCAGGGCGCCCGGGAACTGGCTGAAAGGCGCCCCTGGCCATGGTGCTGAGAGGAGGCTGCCTTGCTCCCAGATGTCAGAACACAAGGCTCTGTTCACTGGGGGGCATTGCGTCCCCAGTGGTGTCATCTCCGTGTGTTAGGCGAGCCTGGCAGGGCACAGCGTAAACAGCACCTGAAGCCACACCCACTCGCCAGCTAATTGCAGCGAGGCTTGGGGTAAAGGATGCCCAGTGCTGGCACAGGAAGGCAGGTTCCAGACTGGATTCAGCATCCCCAGAATTCAAGTACATGAGCCAAGCTGGGGGTCTGGGAAGCTGCCCTGGTGTGGTCTTGAGTGGGCACGGTATGTGGATGGGACTTCAGTGGGAAGGCAGGGGGGTGCAGGTCCAGGGTAATGACTGGGCCTATGGGAGGAGCAGGCTCTTCCACGCGTTGGGGTGGAGGTTCCCGAGGAACATAGTGGCACCTTTCCAGGGGCTGCCACACAGGGAAGGTGTCCTTGACACTCCCACCAGTAGCCAGGGGTCCTGGGCTGGTAGGCAACTTGGGCCACTGGTGCCAGTTCGGTTCTCTTGGGAGTCCTGGGGGGGGGGGTCTCTGGAAAGGGCACCTGAAGATCTGGGCTGCTGGCCAGTCCGTGCCTTGTGGCCTGGTGTCCAAAGCGGAGATGGTGCTGAGCAGCTTGGGCCTGACTCCCAGGGAAGAGGCCATGCTCCCCTGTGAGCACCTGTGGGTGCTGAGTAAGCCCTGAATCCCTCATTGGACAGACAAGGACACGGGCCTGGGGTGGCACAGGGCATCTTCAGTAGACAGGGGCCAGCAAGGGTACGGACATACAGAGTCCAGGCTGGTTTGTGGCAACACCTGCCTTCCCACGGGGGAGACACATCATGTCACGGCACCTCAGGGCCTGGCTGTGGGTCCTGCCCTTGCACATGGTGACTGTCACGGGCTGGTTCAGGGGACAGTCAGTTGTCTGCACACTGGAGCTCGTCCACCAGGTCTTGCCTTCTTCCTTTTCTCACCACCTTTCTTCCCTCTCTTCTTGTCTCCCTTCCTTCACACTCAACATAGGAGGATCCAAAGTGGGAATTCCCTCGCAAGAACTTGGTTCTTGGAAAAACTCTGGGAGAAGGAGAATTTGGAAAAGTGGTCAAGGCAACGGCCTTCCGGCTGAAAGGCAAAGCGGGGTACACGACTGTGGCTGTAAAGATGCTGAAAGGTATCTGTCCAGGCAGTACACAATGATGGTTCTGCCACGCACACCTGCGGGCGCCCCAAGGGGTGGATGAAGCCACGCGACAGCCAGGGTTCTGGCAGCTGGCCTGCTGCCTCCTGAAGAGGCCCCCCTGTTGCTCTTCCTGAGTGGCTGCAGTCTGGGGATCGCTACCATGGATGATGTGGGCTGGCATGGTCCCTGGAGAAGCAGGGTGAGGACGTTCCTCCCTTGGAAGGTTCTGGAGTGGTGCTACCAGTGGTACCAGTGTTGGGTAAAGATCTGAGTTTAAATTAAAAGCCCTTTTGGTTTTGGACTGACAGCTCTCCCCAACCCAGTCCACTGCATTCACTTCTCTCAGCCAAGCATCCACCAGAGTCCTGGTGAAGAGACCACCTGTTAAGGACCAGTCCCTGCCCCCTAGGGCCCTGCCTTGCCCAATCCCCACTGGTCCTCAGCGGGTCTGCCCTGCCCCAGGCTTGCCGCAAGCTAGGCATCCTCACTGGAGTTTCTCAGCAGAGACTAGGCACAGCCGGGCTCTGGCCCAAGTGGACTGTCTGAGGGCCCAGCGGCCGAGCAGTGGACACAGTCGGCTGATGCACACGTGGGGTCAGCAGTCAGGGGGCCACGCAGTGCACAGTGCTTCTGGATACTTGCCCAGGCCCTCAGACTGGGGTCGCCCCTTGCCCATGAGATCCCAGGCCCTGAGGGGCACAGTGAGACTGGCCCTGGGTCACCCACATGTGGTCCAGAGAGTCCCAGTGCCCCATCTCCCAGCTGTCTTCTCATCTCCAGACAAGTCTGCACCCAGAGGAGGTGACACAGCTGGGCACTGGGCTGTGGGACCCTGACCCAGGAGGACTGTGTAGCCACAGCTTTTGTCTCAGAATACCTCCACACCCAAGCTTCTGGTGGCAGCCCGAGCATGCTCTGTCCACCCTTGGGACACACGTGCTCAGCGTGGCTGGAGGACTTCTGTGATGTCTGGCGGTCTTCACCTTTCTGCAGGGCCTCACCCGCCACTGTTGAGCGCTTGGTCAGCAGGTGTTTGGGGACAACAGGGAGTCCCTTTACCTTCCCAGAAGGGTTAACGAGGGGGTCTCTGTGCACCACTGTCTTTGAGAGATGGTGATTGCAGGGAAATAATGCCATTTGTGCGCACAGCCCAGCCCTGGGAGGCTTTCCATGGAAAGATCCGCTCGTGTGGAAGTGTGCTTCTCGGGTTCTTACTCCCCAGAGGCACACGAGGCTGCTGTTGACCCTCCCACGGGCTGAGAGTAGCTCTAAGCAGTGGGACCCTTGCAGGCCTCATCTGAACCTGGGTAGGATGTCTCTGAAGGGGATAATGGGTCTGTGCAGACCGCCACCCGCCCCCGCTGTGGGTGCCATGACCCAGCAGGGCTGCAGAAGGGGCTAACAGAAGGGACAGCTTTGCAACCTGCTGTGTTTACGTGCATTTCAGAGAACGCCTCAGCGAGCGAGCTGCGGGACCTGCTGTCAGAGTTCAACCTCCTGACGCAGGTCAGCCACCCGCAAGTCATCAAGCTATACGGGGCCTGCAGCCAGGACGGTAAGGCCAGCCAGGGACGAGCAGCCACCAGGCACAGGCCAGGGGGCTCTGGGCCGCTCCATTCTGCCTCCTTCCCCTTCCCCATCCTTTCCTCCTTGGGCGCCTGTTCTCTCTCCTACCGGAAGCAGGGTCTCTGGCTCTGGCTCCTGCCTGGAGCTTGCGTGTCAGTGAGAGGGCCGGAAGGGGTGCAGCAGGAGTGCTTGTGTGAGGCCTTCCCCACAGTGTGTTCCCTGGGCCTGCCAGGGCTGCCACGAGGTCTCTGGGGACATCCTGGTTGTCAGCACCCTGCTCCAGGCAGAGTCCCCAAGGCAGGCAGCTCCAGAAACGAGCACTACCTCCTGGGCACGGGGAACCAGACATGCCATAAGCTCCGGGTGACCCCAACCCCAGCCCTGCGTGGCAAAGGTGTTGTCACCATCTCTCACATAAAAGCATCCTGCTCTGCTGGTTTTCCAAACCTGCTGTGCCACCCAAGGGACCTCCCACTGTGTGTGTGTGCGTGTGTGTGTGTGTGTGTGTGTGTGTGTGTGTGTGTGTGTGTGCGTGCGCACGTGTGTGCGTTTTGGGTGTGAGGGAGACGGGGCTGACAGGGAGAGGGCAGCAGGGACACTGGTCAGAGCCAGCAGAACTCAGGGCTGGGCCTCTGGCAGGACTGCAGCCCAGAGCTGCTGGGAGCAGACAGGAGCAGGGAGCACGTGGCCACGGGCAGATCCAGACCTTGCCTCTGTCAGCCGTCCCCAGGCCATGCTGTGGCAGGACCGAGGATGCAGAAAGGCCTGACATCCTAGCAGCAGGGCGTGCCTCCCAGGACAGTCCTGAATGCAGTGACCGCCTGCCTGGGGCACCCAGGGAAGAGGTCACGCTCGACCACCCAGGCAGCTGGCTTTGGCATGGCGCCCGCAAGGCGGAGAGCCAGTGATGTGAGAGTGAGCTGGGGCTTAAGTCCTCAGGCTGCCAGAACGCAGGCACTTGCCCCCCAGAGCAGGGCTGGGTCTGTCTGCCCAGGTGCAGAGCCTGCCCAGGGGCCCTGCGGCCTGGCCCATGCTCTGGGAAGCAGTTGCCCAGGGCTGGCCTGACTTCACCTGCCCGGGGCACTTCAGGCAGCCAGCCCACAGCCCCCTCTGCCCCCAGGGCCGCTGCTCCTCATTGTGGAGTATGCCAAGTACGGCTCCCTGCGGGGCTTCCTCCGAGAGAGCCGCAAGGCGGGGCCTGGCTACGTGGGCAGCAGAGACAGCCGCAACTCCAGCTACCTGGACAACCCGGAGGAGCGGGCCCTGACCATGGGCGACCTCATCTCCTTCGCCTGGCAGATCTCGCGGGGGATGCAGTACCTGGCCGAGATGAAGGTGTGTGCCACCCCAGCCCTGCCCTCCCCTCCGCCTGCCATGGGCCCGGGTGTCAGGGGTCCCTGCCGTTGTCTCTCTTGCAGCTCGTCCACCGGGACTTGGCAGCCAGAAACGTCCTGGTGGCCGAGGGGCGCAGGATGAAGATCTCGGATTTTGGTCTGTCCCGAGATGTGTATGAAGAGGATTCCTACGTGAAGAGAAGCAAGGTACCGTGTCCTGGGGCTCCCGGGCTGGGTGTGGGTGACCGTCAGGGTACCCACAGGGCAGGGGCAACATTTCTATCTGGAGAAGATAAAGCAGATTTTTAGAGTATAAATTTCCAGCCCTCATCCCTAAACCCTTCCCCAGGCCTGGGTCCCCAGAGACCCAGCTCAGGACTCAGCCCCAAGTCTGTTCCTTCTCTTCGTCAGGGCCACACGTGGTCTTGCAGAGCTGCCCGCTGAGTAGTGGGGACCCTTGCAGCTTCTCTCTCTTTTGATCACTATCCTTTTTGAAGGTCACCTAACACTGCAGAAGCAACAACCGTCTTCTCTGCAGTTGTTCCTCTTGATTCTACGGGGCGAAGGTCACTGTTTCCTTTAGTCCTTTGCTTAGAGGAGAGAAATGAAGTAAACCCAAGCTTGCTATTCATTCCTTGCAGAAGGGAATGAATCGCTTTACAGGTGGGGATTCTCCTGGGACGAGGGCCTGGGAACCCCTGCCTAAGAGAGTTTGGAAGATGCCCCAGGAGGCGCTGGAGACAGGGTCTGGAGTCGCAATGTAGGGATTTCAGAAGCTTTTTCCGGGTCACTGAAACAGGTGGTCAGGGCCCCTTCTCGGGAAATCTGGTTCCCTGGCGTGGTCCAGTTCTCTGTGGCACTGGTCTTGACCCTCTAGTTCTGTTGCCCTCTCAGCCCCTCTCCTGCAGCCTCCCTGTGACAGACTGGACAGGGCCAGCTCACGGGTACCTTCAAGACACACAGCTGACCTGGCATTCAGAACATATGCTGCTCAAAAGGAAAAACACAGAAAGTGATGGCATACACCTCAGCTTTGCTCTGAGGGTCAGGAGAAGACCTGGTGTTGCCAGGGGCTGTGAGGGTGATGTTTCATTTCTTCTGGGCTGTCCATTGTGACAGCACATCTCAGAAGTGCTGAAGGGGAAGTGGAGAGGGGCTGCTCCCTGCCCTGTGGAGGGCAGTGGACAGAGCTTTCCTGTTGACACACAGGTCCTCAGGAAAGCCCCATGTCATGAAGCAAGAAGCACAATGTGGCCAAGCACGTCCCCCAAGAGCACAGGCTGTAGGCAGCGTTGTTAGGAACACACACCCCCGAAACAGTCACACTTCATTAAGAATATAAATCCTAAAGAAACATTTTTTTCTAATTTATTTAATTTATTTTTGGCCGTGCTGGGTTTTCGTTGCTGTGTGCGGGCTTTATTTGCGGCGAGTGGGGACTACTCTTCATTGCGGCCCGTGGGCTTCTCATTGCGGTGGCTTCTCTTTTTGCGGAGCATGGGCTCTAGGTGCGTGGGCTCAGTAGTTGTGGCTCGCGGGCTCTAGAGCGCAGGCTTAGTAGTTGTGGCGCACAGGCTTCATTGCACTGCGGCATGTGGGATCTTCCCGGACCAGGCTCAATGTCCCCTGCATTGGGAGGCGGATTCCTAACCACTGCGCCACCAGGGAAGCCCAAGAATACTTTTTTAAAAGGAATTATAGTAAACGTTGCATTGAAGTCCAATGCATGCCTTTAAAAAAAAAAAATTGATTTCTGCCTTAAGGCTGACCTATTTGTACTGAAAAGCTATTTCTCGTGTTGCATTAGAAAGGATTTGTTAGGTCTGACCCCAGCACCTCTGTGGTAGGGGGCACTCTTTCAGAGGATGCTGAAAGGGCCCTGGGATAAAATAAGAGGTAAAAACCAGCCCGAAGGCACACACACTGATTTCTTCCCTCAGAGCTTCTCAGAAGAGCCTTTAGTGTGTGTGTTTGCATCCGAAGTCCCCAAGATGGAAAATGCTGGATGTCAGTTTCCCAAACTCGTTCACCCTCAGAAATCAAGGGAGACGTCGCTGCATGGTGTTCCTGGCCCACCCACTGGGCAGCAGCAGCCAGGGAAGCGGCCATAGGGGGACCTGGCTTGTGCTCAATATCAATTTCTTGGGTTTCTTCTCAACAGGGCTGTGGTGTGTGACAGGCACACGTTGTGTAGATGTGGGCAGGCCAGCTGACTCCCTCTGGTGTCTCAGCCAGGCCTGGGAGGGCCAGGCTGGGGCTCCGGCCCCTGCGAGGCGCCAGTCCTGTACCCAGGAACACTCTGGTGTCATTACTCAGCATCCCCTCAGAGCTGGAAGAGCCTGGGACGTGGCCCCCCCTTCCCCCCACCCGCTGCCAGTTCCCAGGATGTCAGAGCTACGTTAATGCCTTTCTTTCACACCCTCTTTAGGGTCGGATCCCAGTCAAGTGGATGGCCATCGAGTCCCTCTTTGATCACATCTACACCACCCAGAGTGACGTGTGAGTGGGTGTTGCCTTCCCGGGATGGGGGGAGGTTACATGTGTATAGGGCCATGCCACCTGTCTCAGCACCTCCACTGGGGAACAGTGCTGGCCCTGAGTGCCTGTCAGCTCATGCCAACCATCCACAGTAAACCCTCCAAGCTGCCGGGGCTTTGTGTATTCACTCAGCAGTTGGCGAGGACCCAGGCAGTAATTCTGAAAGCTGCTTCTTTCAGAGTGTAAGGGTAGAGTGTAAGGGTGTGAACCACGGCTGCAGACCCCCTCGCCTCCCTCCCTCTCCTCTCTGGGTGTCTCTGACACACAGGCTCAGCCAAACAGTTCCCCTCCTGTGGGCCTGAGCACAGGCTGGGCTCAAGCAGGTCCTTGGGGACTGGTCCCCGCCCATAGGCAGGGGTGGTCTTGAGTGAGTTTCTAGACAGGTGCCCCAAACTACTCCAAGTTGGGGACCAAAACTCAGTCTTCCAGGTCCAATTACATCTTTTTTTTTTTTTTTTTTTTTTTTTTTT
>NW_006777513.1:94752-98311 GCF_000442215.2 Lipotes vexillifer
GCTCCCCGGCCCGGGCACCAACCCCGTGCCCCCGCCATCGGCAGGTGGACTCTCAACCACTGCACCACCAGGGTAGCCCCCAATTACATTTTTGATAGTTTTCAGAAATACAACAGACTTGTTTCCAAGTGTTCTGCTCTGAACAGGCTTGCATATTTTGAATAATGTGGGCTGTGAAAAGGCAGTTCTTAGACGGTTTTAACAACTGTGTTCTGATTACAAAGTTGACCGTAAGAAAATTAGAAATGCAGGGGAAAGCAAAATGAAGAGACTAAAAGCCACTAGGATCCCACCACCCCTAAGTAACTACTGCTGGCCCTCGCAGGCATGGCCTAGAGTTTTCTGTGGCGTGCAGGTATATGCTTTTTGTTACTGTAAGTGGGCTCGTGTGATAATACTGTTTTGTGATATGATTTTGTCCCCACTTCACAGTAAATTTTCTCTCACAGTTAAGTATGTTTTCTATAGCAGTGCTTTTTTTTCTTCTAAGATCTTACGAAAATTTGCAAGCTCACAGAAAAGGTGAAGGAACTGTGCAGGGAGCCCTCTGCCCTGTGGCCTAGGTCCCGCCTACGTTTTGATGTGCTTGCTTGGCTGCCCTGTGCCATCTCTGATGCTTCAGAGCATCACCTCAGGGGCCAGCCGTGTGCCCTTTCGGGTGAGGGGGCTGAGCTTGGGCAGCGGCTTGGCAGGGGTGGGGGCAGGGCAGGCAGATGGCTCATCCCCACCTCTATTCCCCACCCCATCTGTTAGGTCAGCACAGGCTGAAGCTGTGAGCACTTGGGCCACTCTCTGTACTGGGGACTCGGGGTCAGACACTGCTGGGGGGGATGAGTGTCTGGTGCACAGAGGGCACTGCAGACCCAGTGCAACCACTCACTTGTCCTCTTGTTCCCTGCAGGTGGTCCTTCGGTGTCCTGCTGTGGGAGATTGTGACCCTGGGGGGCAACCCCTACCCTGGGATTCCTCCAGAGCGGCTCTTCAACCTTCTGAAAACAGGCTACCGGATGGAGAGGCCAGACAACTGCAGTGAGGAGATGTGAGCAGGCTTTGCTCTGGCCCAGCCTTCCTCAGACACAGACACACTGGACTTTGACGGGGATGAGACACATGCACTCATTCCTTCCCACTCCTGGGCAGCCCTGGGTGCCAGCCCAGGGCGAGCTCGATGGCGGGTAGTGACAGGCAGGGCATGACGGGGCAGAAGTCAGAGAACCACCCTTGGGTGTGACAGCAGATGCTGGGGACCCTTGACTCCACTGGGGGCTGGGTCGGCCTCCTGGAGGGACTTACAGGGGTGAGGGGGGTGGGGCAGGACCTGGGGAAAGGTGGTGGAAGGATGAGAGGGTGCTTCAGACCGAGGGAGCAGCTTGAGCCAGAAGCCAGAGACCTGTCCCAGGATGCTTGGAGAGGGATGGGTAATTCAGAATGGCCCCCAAGGGCACATATAGGGGAGTACACAAGTGGCGGCACAAAGGCAGGCAAGGAGTGGGCAGGGGGGAGCCTGGACTTTCGCCCTAGGGCACCAGAATCTTCTCATCTGATGGTGGTTCCATCAGACGATTCTCAGAGGACAGGTTGAGAACACATGAGAAGGGGTCATCTGCAGGCAGAGACACCGGTCCATTCATTCTATGAAGTCTGTCATGCGCCTGCCACGTGTTTGGCTCGAGGCTAGATGGGGGAGTGCGAGGGTGAGTAGGTGCCACCTCCCTGGACGGCCCGGGCTGGCAAGCAGGGGCCCAGCGCACACCCACACGGTAGCTCTGGAAGCCCTGCAACCATGCCAGGGCCCCAGGGGAGGGAGGAAGGTACAAGTCAGAGTGTGATTGGCAGGTGTTTGTGTTCATACCCAGTTCGTCCTTCATAAGAGTTTTAATGACCAGCATTTCTGCCTTAGCCATCATAGCGCCAGACGCTGTGAGCCCCTGCTGACCCCTCAAACTCTGACCTACCTCAGAGAAGGATGTCAGTGACACAGAAACAGCTTTGAGGTTCGGGAACAGAGCCCCCGGGGTCCAGGGCACTATACTGAGTTTGGTGGCTATGACCGGGCAGTCTTTGCTGGATTGTCACTGCCCACCTGTGTGTCCCATCAGGTACAGTCTGATGCTGCAGTGCTGGAAGGAGGAGCCAGACAAGAGGCCAGTGTTCGCTGACATCAGCAAAGACCTGGATAAGATGATGGTTAAGAGCAGAGTGAGTACCCGGAGACGATTCCTGGTGCCAGCTTCCCGCGGGCCTCCCGCCCTCCGGTCTGTGGAGTTCCCAGCACGGAACGCAGAGCGAGGCTTCCTGGAGGGAGTTGGTCGTGCTGCCCCCAGGGGGAGCCAGCGACTGAACCCTTGTCCTTAATCCAGGCCTTTTGGGCTTCTTTTAAATCAGGAAGAAACCAAGATTTTTACCTTGATCCTTAGGAAGAGCCCTCCATAGATAGGGGTGGGAGGAAAATATTCCAAAGCCAAACAGAATCATTTTCAGTAACAGAACATGAGGAAGTAGAGTTGAAATGACTGCGTCCTAAATTCATATGCTGTCAGGGCCCCGGCTGGGGGTGGGAAGTGACTAGAGAGCAGCGGAGACTGTGACAGACAGGAGCCCACCAGCTGCCCCTGAAAGGCCCCTCACTGTGGACACTTGTAACCTGTATGAACATGAGTGCCGGCATGCCGGGTCTTCTGAATTTTAAGGGATATTTATGTTGTTTCCCAGTTTTTTGTTTTGTTTTGTTTGTTTGTTTGTTTGTTTGCAGTATGCGGGCCTCTCACTGTTGTGGCCTCTCCCGTTGCGGAGCACAGGCTCCGGACGCGCAGGCTCAGTGGCCATGGCTCACGGGTTCAGCCGCTCCGCAGCATGTGGGATCTTCCCAGACCGGGGCATGAACCCATGTCCCCTGCATCGGCAGGCGGACTCTCAACCACTGCGCCACCAGGGAAGCCCTGTTTCCCAGTTTTTAATAGCAACTCATTTAAATTTCCAAAACCTCTGTGTGGGCCAAACAGTCATATCCGTGTGCCTCCAAATTTACAACTCCAGGTGACTGAGGAAGTCAACAAAGTTTCCACTAACATTGATTAAGCAATCGCTGACTCCCATGTTCTGTGTTAGATGCTGGGCATGCAAGTAAACAAAACAGGCACAGACCTTGCCGTCGTTGGTTTCGTCCTTCCATTGACACATTTACTAAAAGTTATTTCTTCAGAGCAAGATGCATGGACTCGGCCACTTGTAATAAAACTCAGCATCAGAGCATCAGTGTACCGTTTGGGTGAACGCTGTGAGTGCAGGGTTGTCCCAAACAAAGGCGATAGCTGATGCCAAGAGGTGGCCTTCCTAGAACAGTGCCGAGAACCAGCCAGCAAAACGCTGGAACCATTCTCTACACATTTAACCAGGGAAGTGGAAATAGCAGGTATTCAAGAATCGTCATGCTTGGGAGCTGAAGCCTATCTATAGCAGTGTCCTCTGCAAAACCCACATCAGTGCCTCAGATTTCTGAGTCCTGACATGATGTTCGAGATGCTTGGAGGGAAGCCGGAGAGTGCTTCTTGGCATTCCT
>NW_006777513.1:98455-104526 GCF_000442215.2 Lipotes vexillifer
CCTGCAATGAGTCATGGGACTGCAGCGAGCTCTCTCAGAGCCTTGGGTTTTGTAAACAGGCCGATTCTCCAGTGCTGGGCCTGGTGCCCCCAGTGCTGCAGGGAGAGAGCGAGGACAGTGAGGGAGCACATTTGTGCCCCCAAGGAGGTGATTTTCGAAGGGGGAGCGATGAGGACCACGGAGCAGGGCCAGGCGAGGCAGGGGCTGGAGGAGCTCAGTGCTGGCACCCTGGCGAGGGGCTCAGGTCTCACAAGAGGCCAGTAGGCACGGGGTGGGACTCTGCCGGGGCTTCTGCTCTTGGGCAGGGAGCGGCGGGCGTGTCTAGTAGTGGCCTGCGCCAGGGGTGACCAGCCCTCTCTCCCTTCCAGGACTACTTGGACCTGGCCGCGTCCACCCCATCTGATTCCCTGCTGTACGACGACGGCCTGTCGGAGGAGGAGATGCCCCTGGTGGACTGTAATAGCGCTCCCCTCCCTCGAACCCTCCCCTCCACGTGGATTGAAAACAAACTCTATGGTAGAATTTCACATGCATTTACTAGATTCTAGCCACGTTGTTCCTCTCTGCACTGTCCTTACTCTCTGTAATGCTTTTTAAGAGCGTTTCTGGTCTGAATGAAGCCAAAGTCTGCTCTGAACCTTTTTGTTTGTTAATGTCTGACTTTGCATCCGTTTACATTCAGGCATTTTTTACTATTATGTTTTTTTAAAAGGATGTGAAAATATGTGTAATTACCACACTGCCCAGCAACTTAGGACGATAGAGAAGAAAGAGAGCAGGGCAGAACTCTCAGGGGACATTGAGAAAACGATGACTAAGTCATTTCCTGGGTGGGTATCAAGTCATAGTGCTTCTAACTTAACTACTGGGATAAATTTACCTGATCCGGGGAGGCATTTAATTTAGAAAGGAGGAGCCAGCACCACTCTGCCCGCACTAAGAGCACAGCCAGTGGCCGCTCCCTCAGACCCTGCCTGGGTGGAAGGCAGCTCTTGGAGGCCACCTGGTGCTGGGGACCACCATGGCGGGGGGAGGGGAATGGGGGGGGACACACGCAGGCTGCTGTTTTCACATCCTTTGCGTTACAAACTGTCATGACGGTTGTCACTTACGAAGTCAGTGCAAAAAGCTGGAGCAAAATGCTTTTTGAAAGAACGTAGTCTGTGGTGCTGTGGTCTTGCGATGGACAGTAAATATGGTTCTTGCCAAAACTCCTACTTTTGTCTTCGATTCAGTACTTGAAATTTTTTCCTGTTTCCTAACTTCATCATGGATTGTTTTGAGATCTTGGGAGTTTCAAGCATTTTTCTGCCGAGATTGTTCCTTTTGCATGCCTCCTGGGTCACTGATTCCTTACTGGCTAGTGCTACTTGCCATTTGTCCTGTCGACGCTGTGGGGCTCGCCTGCGTGCACCCTTGGTTTGGAAGATTCTCCTCCGTGGTAGGCTGGGATGGAAGACAAGTAGGCTCCTTTACGTTAGAGAACTTTTTGTAGAAAGTTTCCTGCTGCAGTAAGCCATGTAGTACAGCAAGGTGCTGATGCTTTATGCTGCCTTAGAAAAAGAGTTAAACAGGTCAACAAATATTTATCAGATTTGAGAGTCTGAAGCTTATAAAAGTCCAAATTGGTAGTTTCTGGTAAGCTGCAGTTACCAGAGAGCACGTGATGTGTCCGCCCAAATGTTACCCATGTTTTGGAAACCTGGAGCACGAAACTCTGCAGGCGGTTGGCCCAGAAACCAGAAGTTTGGTTTGAACCTCAAAGGGAGTTTTGCCAAGGCCTTACTGTCTGCACATGGAGTTTGGGTTCTTCAGTGCAGAACAAATGATCTGTTTTCATTTTTAGGCATGTCAGACCCGAACTGGCCTGAAGAGAGTCCTGTACCACTCACGAGAGCCGATGGCACCAACACTGGGTGTCCAAGATATGCAAATGATAGTGTATATGCTAACTGGATGGTTTCACCCTCCGCGGCACAATTAATGGACACGTTTGATAGTTAACAGTTCTTTGTGAAAGGTAATGGACTCACAGGGGAAGAAACATACCGAGAACAGAAAGTCTGCAGGCCCCTCCTTGCACATTTCACACTGGCTGGGGATTTTCCCTCCCAGCAGACGTAGCGCTCTGGACGAGTGTTCCGAGTCCAGCACGTAGGTGTCCCTTCCTCTTCAGTCCACGGCAGCACCCAGCGCTGGTCTGGGTTACGCAGTGAGCGCCACATACTCTGTGCTCACACGTGTGGGTCCCTCACGCACCCTCCGAACTGTTTGATTTTTCCGGTTGCTGCCAAACGAGGCCACACGATTTAAACAAGAAGCACACGCACCAAAAAGGCAGCAGGAAAAAAAAAAACTGGCCCAGACGACCTGTCCTTGTTCAGAATGAGAGCCCGGCCAGGCCTCGTAGGGTTGTCAAAGCCCAGCCAGGGCTGGAGAGGGAGAGTGGACCTCGGGACAGGCCTCGACTCAGCCTTCGAGATCCTGAGAATGTTTTTTTTTTTTTTTAAATCATGGAACCTTTTCTTAGGGAGACATTTGATTTTTATCATGATTAAAACGATTCTTGGATTTAGCACAGTGGAGAGACACGATGCCGCATTTGCTGTGTAGGTAGGTGGTGTGAGGGGAGAGGGCTCCCAGGACACAGTTGTTCCCATCGCTGAGTAATCACTAACCCCCTGACGAGAAGTGTGTGGAGGAGTGGGGCCGTTGAGTGGAGTGGCCTCGTGTCCAAGGACTGCTGACCGCAGAGACTTGCTGTTAATCCCTGCACCCCACAGCCTTCAGCGTCCCCTCGTCCAGCGCTGAAAAGTGGCGGAGGCTCATCTCACACATTAGTGGGGTGGGACTTGTGCCCAGTTTCAAAGGGACAGTTCAGCAAGTTAGGTTAGAAGTAGCATCGACAGTGACACCTCTGATTACGATTCTGATGGAAAAGACAGTGTTTTGGCTCTTATAGAGCTTGTGTGAAAAGGTACATGTATCCACTCTTCCTGTGTTTGTAACGTAATGCTGCTATGGTAAGACATTTTTGTTTTTTTAGGTTCTGACCATGACTCATAAGCTTCTTGTCATTCTTCACTGCTTGTTTGTGGTCACAGACACTCAGCACTCCTCCCATCCCGCCGGGGTGGCTTTCGGGAAGTCCCGGCGGTCCTTCTTTCTGTCCTAGCGCTGTCACTTTGCAGGAGAGGGTCGGTTACCAAAACACTGCCTGGGCTTCATACTTAAACCACTGTGAAAGGACTTAATGTCGTCTCATTAAAATACTGGATTTTATAACCATTTCACAAAAGCAGTAAAATTATGGCATTTTTGTGGCCAGGAAGGCTTGGATGAGTATGTGGAGGAGCCGTGCGTGTGTGTGTGTGTGTGTGTGTGCGCGCGCACGCGCGCGCGCGTGCGCACATGCCCATGTGTGTGCACACACACCCAGGAAGAGCGCTGGAGAAACACTTACTGCAGATGCATTGCGGCTTTAGTTTGGGCCATTGTTCAGACACGCTGTGTGATACGTTCTTTTACAAATATCTAGTTGTGGTAAACTTTGGGGTTTCAGATGTGCTTAATGATAATCTTGTTAAATGCAGAAGTGGAGATAAACTTTCTCAAGTTATTAAGAATGCCTACTCAGTGTGAGTGGGTGCAGCAGGTTTGTCCTCGGAAGGGTGAGAACTCCAGGTCTTAGGCTGACCCAGTGATGGGGAATTAACCCTTGACTCATAATCTTAATTGTCTATTCCTAAGTTATAAAGGTACTCATACTTATTAGCCCTATCAGACAGAGTTTTCATATGCATATATGCAGAAATGACTAACTGTTAAGCATTACTGAGTATTAAGTAGCAATCTGTCCATTATTAAAATTTGTTAAATCTATTTATGAAAGGTTATTAAACCATACCATGTTAATTTGCTTTTGTAATCAAGGTGACTAAGAAAATAATCTCAGTTATGTAAATAAAATCGTGTATCTTAAAATGTGTAAACTTCTTTTCTCTTTTTAACTTCCTGGTTGGAAACATCAGGTTTTTGATTTTGAAGTTTCAGGGTAAGGAGTAAGTTGTCACAAGGGAATCTGTTGTGGTGACCACCGGGGAAGTGATACCGATTGAAGGACTAGGAGGTTCTTGGTGATACTGTTGACTTGTCTTGCATAATATGTACACGAACAGCCACATTTATAGTCATTGTTAAAACTCAGCTCATCCTGCCATTCAAGGAATTCCTTCCTTTAGGTTTCCTTCCTAAAATAGAGCAGCAGCCAGTGTCGAGTTCAGGTATTCTCTAACAATTTGCTGACTGCTTATTTCTTGAAGCTGGAGTTGGACAGTTGTGGGAGAGAATGTAAAGTGCATAGATATGACTGAAGGTCCATTAGAGGAAAAATTTTGACCCGAACCACTATGAAACTTAAAATACCAAATGCTTCTGTTTATATCTTCCTGTCGGGCTGTGTAGGAATGGTATGAGCTCCTCCTCAAAAACCTGGCAAGGAGCAGGTGGGTCAATAGGGAAACCTGAGTTGTTACCAACATAAATCTGATTTGTGGTTGCCTTGTGCATTGGATGCTGAGGGCCTGTGTCCTGTCCTGGGTGCACATGTGCACACACAGTCACATGCCCACATCACCCAGCTCCTGCCCTCAGCACCTGCATCTGTTCTCAGCTTCCTCCTTCAATCTGGACCACAGGGACAGGAAATAAACGTAATTTCTAGGGTCAGTTATTTGCTACAGCCTTTGCCTCTGAATGTTTAGAAACCCATGCTGAAAAAAGCTTATACTAAAATACTAAAAACCCCTTTTTCAAGAGCAGAGAACTTCCATTGGGGGGGGGGGGGGGTGGGGGAGAGAGAGAGAGAGAGAGAGAGAGAGAGAGAGTGAGTGAGAGAGTGTGTGTGTGTGTGTGTGTGTGTGTGGTTTATTTTTCTGAAAAAGCACATTCTCCACCAACCTCCACAAAGGATGGCATGAGGCCAGCTTATTTGGGTGGAAATGTAGTTTGAATATAATGTCTGAGAACAGGTCTTGGACAAATACTTAACACATAAGAGAAAGTTCAAAGGGAAAGCATAATTTCCCCCACTATAAATAGAGCATTTTCCCAGGCAGAGGAGCAAATGGTTTCCTCTCCTCCGAGCATGTTAACATGTAGGGTATTTGAATGGTGGTATTTAGGGTGGTTCTAGAAAGTGCCTAAGAAATCCTTATCTCCGTGGCCCTGGAAAAGATGTAGTAAGAGTGGGCCCAAAGGGCACATGCAGCGGTTAGGGCACACCTTCCCTTTAGCGTGAACTTGCACGTGGTGCTTACCCTCTGGGTGGGCCTGTACATCCAGAAAACACCCGCCACTGAGGCTGCCTGCCCCGCCCCGCCCCTTCTCCACGGCAGCAACCTTGGTAGTCTCATTCCGGACATTGTAGGGACTTCCCTGGCTGTCCAGTGGTTAGAACGTTGAGCTTCCACTGCAAGGGGCGCGGATTTGCTCCCTGGTTGGGGAATTAAGATCCAACACGCCGCGCTGCGCAGCCAAAAATAGAAAAAAGAACTTTGTAGAGTCGCCCACCTCTTTAGGGTACTGGGATTCACGTGAACGATTCTTGGCTGAGATCATGAGAAACCAGAACCTGTATGTAGAGAGTTTTTCAATGTGGGGCGCACTGCTGTGCCTGCAGCTGAGGCTGGATGGGTGGCTGGGTGACAGCTGGGAGAATAAGCTTCACACCCAGAGTTAAAGAGACACGTGTGTGAACACTTGAAAGAAATCCCGGTTAATCTGTGCAACTCAGGCTTTTATTGTGGTGTCAAATGGCGAGATATGTTTGCAGATGTTTCTGATATGTGCTAAATCACAGGGCCTGGCCAACGGAGATCTCTCAGGGGAGCTGTGACAGGGAGGCCGTCTTGCTGTGGCAGCTTCAGGGACATCAGTGTCACGGGGAACTGGGCTAGGCAGTGTGGAGGGAGCCATGACCAGAGACCACGCCAATCACTGTGACTTCAGGACTTGGGTTCCACATCAGGAGAGACCATAATCCTGCATCCTCTCAGATGACACTGAGCGGT
>NW_006777513.1:104844-114475 GCF_000442215.2 Lipotes vexillifer
GGTTCAAGTTCAAAATTGGTGTGGGCAGGCAAGGTAAGGAAAGTACATTCTAAAACTAAGGGGAAAAAAATCATTTTTCGAGAAAGAAACCATTTTGATATTTCATACGCAGACCGTATTTACCACGCAGACTGCCAGTTTCTTGAATAGAAGTTCAGAGTTCATTTTTTGTGTCCCTATCTATTGATGTCAGTTTTGTCAAACAGCACTTGTTTCTCACCTGTAGTCCAATCCTTTTCTGCACTTGTTTCTCACCTGTAGTCCAATCCTTTTCTGCACTTGTTTCTCACCTGTAGTCCAATCCTTTTCTGCACTTGTTTCTCACCTGTAGTCCAATCCTTTTCTGCACTTGTCATTTCCCCACAGAGCAAAGCCATTGCTGTGGGTTGGGAAGAAGGGAGAACATAAGTCTGCCTTTTGCTACATGAGGCAAGGGGCTTTGTTTGGAGGACTGCAGGTAGCCCATGCATGCCTGTGTCACAGCCTCTGTCCTTGGAGTTTCCTCTCAATGAGACCATGTGCCTTGCTCCATATTTTCTACCTTTTTTCTGGGAGTTTTAAAGAGCTTGAAAATCTTCCTTGAGGCTCTGTGGCCACAGGGCTTGAGGGGCCATAGCTCTTGGATTGCTCAAAACTCCAGGGTAAAGGGGTTGAGGGACTTCATGAATATATAGGAAGAAAGGTAAGATAATAGGAAACAATTTTTAAGGACCGGAAGGACACAGAAGCGGGAAGGATTCCGGTGCCTCACAGGATAGTCATTGAAAGAAGTTAAAAGAAGTGTTGCGGCAGAAAATTCTTTTGTTTTGTTTGGCTGCACTGCTGCAGCTTGTGGGATGTTGGTTCCCCAACCAGGGATCGAACCCGTGCCCCCTGCAGTGGAAGCTCGGAGTCCTAAGCACTGGACTGCTGGGGAAGTCCCCCAAAGTTGTATTTTTTAAGAGAGGTAAATTACCTAATAATCTTTAGCTTTGCAGAAATAAGTAAGACCACCTAAAGGAGAAGGAGCAGGGGCTATTTATTTTGAACTTAACTACAGCAAGGGGAGAGGCCACCATCACTTGCTTTTGGCAGAGACTCAAAGGCAGGCAGAGGAGTGGGAAAGCTTTACAGGAGGTTCAAGTTCAAAATTGGTGTGGGCAGGCAAGGTAAGGAAAGTACATTCTAAAACTAAGGGGAAAAAAATCATTTTTCGAGAAAGAAACCATTTTGATATTTCATACGCAGACCGTATTTACCACGCAGACTGCCAGTTTCTTGAATAGAAGTTCAGAGTTCATTTTTTGTGTCCCTATCTATTGATGTCAGTTTTGTCAAACAGCACTTGTTTCTCACCTGTAGTCCAATCCTTTTCTGCACTTGTTTCTCACCTGTAGTCCAATCCTTTTCTGCACTTGTTTCTCACCTGTAGTCCAATCCTTTTCTGCACTTGTCATTTCCCCACAGAGCAAAGCCATTGCTGTGGGTTGGGAAGAAGGGAGAACATAAGTCTGCCTTTTGCTACATGAGGCAAGGGGCTTTGTTTGGAGGACTGCAGGTAGCCCATGCATGCCTGTGTCACAGCCTCTGTCCTTGGAGTTTCCTCTCAATGAGACCATGTGCCTTGCTCCATATTTTCTACCTTTTTTCTGGGAGTTTTAAAGAGCTTGAAAATCTTCCTTGAGGCTCTGTGGCCACAGGGCTTGAGGGGCCATAGCTCTTGGATTGCTCAAAACTCCAGGGTAAAGGGGTTGAGGGACTTCATGAATATATAGGAAGAAAGGTAAGATAATAGGAAACAATTTTTAAGGACCGGAAGGACACAGAAGCGGGAAGGATTCCGGTGCCTCACAGGATAGTCATTGAAAGAAGTTAAAAGAAGTGTTGCGGCAGAAAATTCTTTTGTTTTGTTTGGCTGCACTGCTGCAGCTTGTGGGATGTTGGTTCCCCAACCAGGGATCGAACCCGTGCCCCCTGCAGTGGAAGCTCGGAGTCCTAAGCACTGGACTGCTGGGGAAGTCCCCCAAAGTTGTATTTTTTAAGAGAGGTAAATTACCTAATAATCTTTAGCTTTGCAGAAATAAGTAAGACCACCTAAAGGAGAAGGAGCAGGGGCTATTTATTTTGAACTTAACTACAGCAAGGGGAGAGGCCACCATCACTTGCTTTTGGCAGAGACTCAAAGGCAGGCAGAGGAGTGGGAAAGCTTTACAGGAAAAAAAATTAGTGGGGAGGCTTCCAGTGTACTGTGATTGGAGGCTGTTTACATGGGGAGACTGGAGGCAGCTAACTAGAAACAGAGCGTCTTGTGATCACTTGGAGAATATATTTGGTTTTCTCTCGTTGGTTTCAAGTTGGAAATTGGGGCCAAAAAAATGGGGACTGGCAGTCATTGACTAAACTCTGACCGTTCTGGGCTAGTTACTGCAGAGGGTGTGGGTCAGAGTTCGTGGGTCCAGAGATCTTCAGTTATATGTGGTCTGGCCATTGTCTGTTTGCATATTCAGTCTCTCAGTTCCCCGCTTTCGGTAATTTTCATGCTTGAAGGTTGATGAATTCAGGTAAGTTTAGAAGTCCAGATCTTCACCACTTAGAGACTGATTGTTCAGTCATCTCCGTGGTTAACTGTACTGTGAGGTATTCTTGACCTTTCTGTTGTTGTATCATCATGGTAATCATCTGACGAGAAAGTGGCTGTGCAGAAGCATTTGAGACCTGGATAGAATGCAGTGGATCAGCATCATGACCACTAGGACAAAAACAAGAACAGTTAATAACCCCTGTAAGATGCTTTGAACCAAGAACCCCAATCCAAGCCAGTAACAAATCCCATATAGACCATGAGGATCAAATTTAGAGAGCCCAAGTAGCTTTGCCTTAAGGCATTGTATAGTCTGTCCCAGCTTCCCTGTTTCATTGATCCAAGTGTGGTATTAGGAATGGTACAGATCATGACTAACCAACAAGAAATCTAGAGCAACGCACCTGTCCATCCCTACTTGTGCCAACAAGATGGGACTGATCTGTGTTCCATCTAGGGAAGAGGTGGTACTGCTAATGACTTCTGCCAGAGTTAGTGATAAGTTTCTTACAATCCTATATGCATGATTCCTACCGATGGGAACACTGCTCTAATTGTTCACATAGATAGTAAGTAATTCCCCCAGGTACAGTGCTAAATAATCAAGGGTGACTGTTTTGGAGCTCGGAATTTACAGCCTTGGTAATTTACAGACTTATACAGACAAGACTTGTATAGACTTGTACAGACAAGTCTTGGAATATTATTCCTAACGTGCATGAGATGTTAGTCTGAAGCAAGCAGAACCAGGCATCCTGACCACAAAAGATGCAATATCTGGTAGGGATACGTGGAGATCTAGGAAAGAGGTTGTTCATGACAGAAGGCTGGAACCAGGGCTTACATGAGTTGTGTTACATGTTTAGATCTCTGTTGGTCTCTTACAGGTGGAAAATATTTGACTCATCACCCTATGAAAGTTACTGAATTCGAATTTAGAATTACCTAAGGTCTGGTCAATAGATTGTTATAATTGGTTCTTTTTCTGGG
Source organism: Lipotes vexillifer (assembly GCF_000442215.2). NCBI lineage: Eukaryota > Metazoa > Chordata > Mammalia > Artiodactyla > Lipotidae > Lipotes > Lipotes vexillifer. The sequence goes on from NW_006777513.1 coordinate 108,395, forward strand.
AAAGCAGAAAATTCACAGGTTAACTTGTTTAAGGTTGTTTTCCATGTTGCTGCAAATGGAGCTGCCAACAGCTGTAATTCCTTATTGCCTCCCTTGATGAGATGATAACTTCCTTGTGGTTTTCATCATGGGGTTCTGGGGATGGAGAGTAGATTCAGCAGTCAGTTTAAGATCTAGGGCACTGGCTACTGCTTGGGATAATCTAACAATGGCATTTGGAATTAGTATGCTCTGACCTAACCATTGTAATAAAGAGAAAAAACAAGAGAGGAAAAGGTCCATTATTGGTGAATGACAACCAGGGATCTATAGAAAATGACAAGAATAAGCAAGCAAATAAAAAAAACAAAACAAGAATTAGGGTCTTGATCCGACGTCTTGGGCAGAAGTTGTCCACTGTCCTAGGTCATCTGTTGTTCTAAAGGTCTTGAGTCAGCTGTCTGCTTCTGAAGATCAGCTGCTTTTAGAGGGTCTCAGAATCCTCAGTTTGAGGTCCCCTATTGGAATAGCCCTCCAATTGTGTGGAATTCCAGATTGCTTCCTAGTTGTGAAAGGTGAACCCAAGGATCGACGCCCTAAAGTTTCACTGCTGTAACATATTCCCTCCCCAGGTGAAGGCAAAAAGGTATTGACTGTCATTATTAAGCCTTAAAAAGGAATGAAATTCTGACATGTGCTACGATATGGATGAAGCTTGAAAACATCATGCTAAGTGAAATAAGACAGAGACAAGCACTAGATTATTCCACTTATATGAAGTACTTAGAAAAGTCAAATTCATAGAGACAGAAAGTCAAATGGTCGTTGCCAGGTGCTGGGGGAAGGGAAAGTGGGAATTTAATGTTTAATTGGTACAGAGTTTCAGTTTGGGGTGATGAGAAAGCTCTAGAGATAGTGGTGATGGTTGCATAACGATGGGAATGTACTTAATGCCCCTGAACTGTATACTTAAAAATGGGTAAAATTGTAAATCTTATGTGTATTTTACTATACACACACAAAGAAAACTATTGATTGTCTTGTTCTAGAAGCACACTGAAAAAGCTGAGCAAAGATTCACTACAGCAAGTGGCCTGCAGGATGGTATTTGAGTTAGGAAATTAGGAATAACAATTTCGTTGATGGCCCTGTGGTCTTAAACCTGTCCACGGGTTTCTTTACTGCCAGGATGGGCATATTACAAGGGTGGGGTTTGAGAAGACCTTTGGAGCTAAGGCTTTCAATATCTGTTTGATCCCTTACTATGCTTATGGCTTCAAGGGATATTGGGGAAGCTTAGGTAATGGTTTGGTAAGATCTATATGAACTTTAGTAGGTTCTGCTCCAATTATTTTTCCGTATCAGTGGAACTTTGAGCCCATAGAGTGTCAGGTTCAGTTTCAATACTTGTCTGGGTATGCATTAAATATAAGGGAGAAGGCAAAGGTATATCCAGAACAGAATCAACTTGCTTATGAGTAGAGGAGTCCTCTGGAATCTCACAAATAGTCCCAAATACTCTGGTGTATATTTAATATTGCAAAGTAAGTCTCTCCCTATTAAATTTGCAGAGGTGGTATCACAGAGCAGCAAGGAATGTTTGTAATCAAGCCCTCAAGGCTTACAGTTAAGGGCCGGGAGATAGAGAACAGCTGTGGATTATCTGAAACACTTACCACCTATGATGTATGTTTGTTTACTGCCAGGCAAAGTTTGAGCAAAGGTGGCAAGGTTTAATGTAGAAAGATTAGCACCATTAGCTATCTGAAACTGATGAGGTTACCATCTATAGTGGCACTGTGTTCCCTACAAGATACATCCTCACCTCCGGGACCTGTACATTTGACCTTATTTGAAAATAGGGCCTTTGTAGATGCAAATTGAGATGTGGGCATACTGGATTAGAGCGGGCCCTAATTCAATGATTGGAGGGTAATTGGGACACAGAGAAGACACGGGGAGAATACCATGTGAAGATGGAGACAGATATTGGAGTGATGCAGCTACAAGCCAAGGGTTGCTGGCAACCACGAGAAGCTAGAAGAGGCAAGGAAGGATCCTCCCCTGGAGACTCTGGAGGGAGCATGGCCCTGCCGACACCTTGATTTTGGACTTCTAGCTTCCAGAATTGTGAGAAAATACATTTCTGTAGTTTTATTCCACCCAGTTTGTGGTAATTTGTTACAACAGCCCTGGGAAGCCAATACACTTGCTATATTTATAGTTAATTCACCTGAGTGTTTAAGGGTACGGCAGGTATTGTGTGCTTTTCCTTCCTTGGAGCACGGTCGTTAACCTGAATTGAGGGATTTTTCTTGGTCTTGGTGTTTCTCTCATAAGATGGGACAGTCTTCTTCCCAGTGTCTCTTCTGTTTATGATATCTGCAAGAGTCCTTGTCAATAGGTGGTTGGTTGAGGAGTAAGCTACCTGACTGATCTTCAGGGCCACAAGTTTATCTGGGGTCCTGTCTTGTTTTTGTTCTAAAGTCCTTTTGAAATATTTGCCGGGTATTGTTGTTCAGGTCAAGAGGCTATTTCCCATTTTAATTTCTGTTTTTGAACTGGGTCTCCAATTTCAGGTTTAACTACATTAGCAGAGTGAATGATGAAAGGGCAACTTTTTAAACTCCCAAATGTTGCTACAATGTATTTTCTAGCCTATCCCGAAGGTCTCCTATAGATTCATCTTTTCTGTTTGCATGATGGAATTATGGCTCAGTCTGTTTTTATTGGAAATGTTTTAGGTAGGGATTTTAGGAGACTTCACCCTACCTTTTGAGTCTTTTTGTGGATTCTCAGGTTTATTATGGAAGGAAGGATCCTGTAGACTCCTTTCCAGGTGAGTCCACTCAGCTTTTCCATTCAGGATTTAGCACCTGAGGTTCTGAGCAACACGTGTACAAGTTGATAGAGGTCAGGTAACCTTGGATCACATACTCCCCCAAATATTCTAAATTATTCTATGAGTAGTTGCTGGTCTTGGCTGGGTTTGAGAAAGTCCTTAATTATAGCTCTTAATTCAGCTTGGATCCAAAGTTTAAATTCTACAGTTGCTGGCTTCATACCTAGTTCATGAGAGGAATGGACCTTCAGAGGCAAGTGGAACTGGGGGGTCTTAGGAGAGTTGTTGGGGAGAGGAAAGGGGTCTGGACAAGGGAAAGAAGAAGGAGTGGATGGAGGCTGGTAGTAGAGAGGTCAGAAGGATGGGGGGAAGGAGGGAGGGTGTATCCAGGAAGGCAACTGGGGGACAAGCAGAGGAAGGTTTTTCTAGGAAAATGAGTCTAGTTCGTTGTTGCTTAAATTTGTCAAATTTCTCATTAGTTTTGGCCAAAGAATCGTTTAGGGAAACAATTTTTGAATCAGGATTCTATTTGGTGACCTCTGAGTACCAATCAGAAAATGCTACCACTGGGCCTGAGAAATCCTGTTCCCTTTCTTTTCTAATGCATCTCTCAAATGAACAAACTTGTTCACATGGAATGTTCAGAGTGGCCACTGAAGGCCCAAAGCATCCTTGGTTAAGTTTTGCCCTTTAGAGAGATAGACCCAAGAACTGGGATTGCAAAGAGACCACATAAAAGAAGCAGGAGCTTTCCTGGAGGAGGAGAGAATTTAGACTTAGGCAACACCATGAGAGCTGGCAACGGTGGGTAGGAATGTAATGCTTGTGCACCTCATGTCTCTCCGGACACAAAATCGAGATCGAAGAACCCCATCCAGTTTTACTGGCAACTGCAATAACGTTGGTCCTAGTGGATGCCAGTCCGGTGAGAACCCCAAACTCACAGGTCAGTGAGCCTGGCTGGAGCAACAGGTTGTAGGGCCTACTATGCCTGTGTTCTACACCATGATTCTCCTTCTTATGACAAACAACACTTTTAGACGGTACAACACAAAACAGTAACACAAAAGACAGCAAAAAGGATGCAAAAGAATGAACTGATTATATCAAAGATGCCAAACAAATGTGAACCAATAACAAAAGCTGAGTACCAAACTGAGAATAGCCAAGGCACTCAACACAAAGAGAGCAGAGGTAAGACCCAAAACCAAGAACTGCAAGGCCACTTGTAGGTGGCCCACAAGTAGGCCACTGTGGGTGCCACACCTGATTGAAGGCTGTAGTCTGAGGTAACAAGCAGACTATGATGCAGACCATATCTTGGCGGGGCTACCAGAAAAACTGGAAGCAAATGAAGATTGCACAAATGAAACAGGCAAAGGCTATTTATTCAGAGCTTGTGGTAGCCAGGGCATCAGACCCGTCACTTTACTTTTGGCAGAGACTTTTGGCAGAGGAATGGGAAAGCCTCATAGTTTTAAAAAAAAAAAAAAAAAAAAGCCTCAGATTAGAGATTGGTGGGAAATTTTTTTTTTAAACTACATTCTTCTGATACTAATCATACCACAGTTGTGCTTTAGTATTTTTCCCAAGTGAGCTACTTATTTTATAAGCCCCAGTATATTATCCATTATCTGCCATAGAATTTGAATTAAGCATTATCTTCTCTCCAAATTCAAGTTACATACATTTAGTATTTGATTTGGCAGTTAATAATAAGCTTACAATTTAAATCCATTGATGGCAGAACCTCAATTATTTTAAAAACAATTCTAATGGAGGATTCAAAGAACAGTTTTAAAGAAATGACCCTATGCTATGAGTTCATGACAGGTCCTGTCCTGGGAGAGCTTATGCAGTTTCCTCTCTGAGTTTCCGTTTTCTCCACTGTAAACTAAGGACCATAACCTACTCCACAGGGATGTCAGGAAACTCACATTAGAACATAACCAGCCAACCAGACCAAAACCTTAATTACGGCAGGCAGAAAATGTAATCAGGCATGCCGTCTGCTCGAGGAGCTGGTCAGGTGGTTGAGATTCTGAATAAGAGAGGGATCGTTGCATGTTCTTATTTTAACCAATTCAATTCATATTTGTTGAACACTTACTATGTGCAAAGTACTGGGAGATGAAAAAGACATGGTCCTTACTTTCAGGAGCTTACAGACCCACGGAGTCTATGAATAGATGAATTCTTTACTCTTGGGCCAGGTTGAGGAGGAAGGGGTTGTTAGAACCATAAATGTTTTCATTTGCTCATAAGTGACATGAGAGAGGAGTGAGATCCTGAAGTTGGGTAGAGACTGGACACTCAGCAAGTGGGGCTTAGAAGTAGGCTGTCCAGACTCTCCTACCCATGGAATTCCCCACAGGACATATCCAAGGAGACCATCCAAGTTAAAGACATCCCAATAACCATCATCCAATGAAGACAGCTGCGATTAGGAACAGATGCCCCTGGAATGCTGCCACTCCTACAGGACGTACCACCACAGTCGCCCCAGACTTCTGCTCTAACTAATGCACTTAATGATAACAATGAGCTCTGACTGCCTCCCACCTACATGCCAGCACAGTGCCAACCACTTCAAATGCAAAATTGCATTTAATCCTCACAACAATCTTAGGAAGCACGTACTATTATTGTCCTCATAACACAGCTGAGGAAACTGAGGCTTAATGAGGCTAAGCCCACATAGCCTGCCAAGGTAGCCCGCTAAGGAGAGCAGAGCCCAGATGGGAGGCAGATCCCCTGTTAGCACAGCCATGTCCGTCCCAGACACAGGCAGGGGCTGGTGCTGCCCGGTATCCCCTCACCTGCTCAGCTCAGGGCCGGACAGAGTGCCTTGGGGATGTCCCTGAAATAAGCATCTGAGTGTAGGGGATGTCAGGGCCACCCACTAAAGTCATACAATGTGAGACCTCGAAGCCATTTTCCAGAAAGTCTACCTCAACCTCCTCCTTTCACATATACGGAAATTCAGATCCAAAGAATCTGACTGGCAGCCCAGGGCTTCTTCGCTGGGGCCTCACCCGCAGCCCAGCCCTCCTGAGGATGCTCGGACACTTGTGGCGACCTGTCAGTCCTTAGCTCAGTGCCCAAGCAGGCACTCATCGACCCCTCCAGCTCCCAGGGCAAAGGCTCCCGGGCAGGAAAGCGCTGCCATCCCCCGCTGAGTCCCTCCCTCCTTCAAAGCCAGCCGTCCGGCCGGAGCTGGTACTCCCATCCCTGCAGACGCTCGCTCGGGCAAGAGCGGT
>NW_006777513.1:115000-134397 GCF_000442215.2 Lipotes vexillifer
GCCTCGCCTGCCCGCGGCTCCCAGGGCTAGGGCCCGGCCCGTGCGGGCTCTGGGGCGTGGGCCCCGGACTGTGGGTTCCTGTCGCTGTTGGGTCACCTCACGGACGAGCTCTCCTGGGGGCCGTGTCCCCGTGGGTTCGCCGCAAGCCCTCTGGAGTCTGCTCCGGTGTCAGGAAAAGCCGCGGTTTTTCGGAGCCGTTTGACTTGGCTTTTCAGAACTGTGCTGCCGGAGACGGTTGGTTTGCGTGTGTTTTATTTTTATCACTTTTTAAATTTTTTTAAAACCAACTCACCACCATCTCTGCTCCCCTCAGTGGGTAAACTTTGTAGTCAGCTGTTACCGCTTTATTGCGTTAAATTAGTATTCTCTGGCGGCAGCCTTTCTATGCCTGCCAGACGCTAAGGCACCTTTAAAAGATGCATATTTGTGTAGGAATTAGTGACGCCGAGGAGACCACGGGACGGGAAGCCTCTTGCATTTTTAGACTTCTTGAAAATTACACTGTTCCTGAGCAACTTGCAGAGGAATAATTTGTAAACGCCATAGTGAAGCTTTTATTTATGATGTTATTGGCAGAATGAAAATTTGATTATAAACCTGAAGCTTTTATCCGTCAGACTACTTTTGAGACTTATATGCGATGTCTGGACATTTAACTATCATTGAAGGTTCTCAGGAGCTGGGCCTTGGTTTTTGCTGGAGTTAATGTTGTATTAAAACAGGACTTCGAACGTGGAAGTAGGAATCCACGTAGTATTTTATGACTGAGGATGTTAACGTTCATTTTGTAATATTATTCTGATACCATTTGTCTAAAGTTGTCTTATTACTTAATGTAAAAAGGATGTTGGATATCCAGTATTTATGGCTCAGAGAATTTTGACATAAGTAAACACAGTTTTAGTTCCCTCAGTTTGGAAATTACCTTTTTTTTCTTTCTTAACTTTTTGACTGAGATATAAAATATCTATGAAGTCATCAAGCGCATAAATCTTAGTTGTACACCTCAGTGAATTTTTGTTTTTATTGTGCAACCACCAGCTTTCCTATTATACCTGTAGAACATTTCCATCATTCCAGCAGTTTCCCCCTGCTTCTTCCAAGTCAGTTATACCCCTGCCCACCCCCCATCAGTATTCTGATTTCTGTCATCATCTATTAGTTTTGTCTATTTGGGGTTTGATATTAATGGAATCCTACAGTATACTCAGCATGTTGATTATGAGATTCATCCATAATGTTTCATGTATCAGTAGTTCTTTTTTATTGCTGTGTAGTAATCCATTGCATCATTATGTGGCACTCCTCTGTTGGTGGATATTTATGTTTCCAGTTTTTGTATATTATGTATTTTGAAGAATGCTATGAACATTCTTATAAATGTCTTGGTGAACATCTGTGCATTTCTGTCAGCTGTGGAATAGCTAAATCATAAGGTAGGTGGAAAATAACGTTTTAACCATCATGGAGTCCTCCTTTTTAAAAAATACAACTTGTTATTTTAACTTCTATAACATTAAAGATTAGTAAAAAGCATAACTATTATGATTTCAAGACTTAAGTGATTCATTACCATATTATTATTATTTACTCCTTGCATTGCACATCTATGACAGTGTTCTACCAGACTGTCATTATTTGTTTAAACTGTCTGTTAGACAAGTCTGTTAGATAGAGCTGGTGATGTTCTGTCCCTGAAGCTTGCTGTATAACACTTAGATAAGAACTGTGTTACTCAAGTTAGTGGTTGCTAGGGGAAATGAAACACCAAAAGGATGTGCCTAAAAATGGATTGAAGAATCATAGGATTGCAAGTCAAAAAACTTACATTGTTGTTGTCATACTGCACAAAGTCCTAGGATAAATGTAAAATTGAATTATAAGGTTAGTTACAAATGTGAATTTACTATAGGAGTACAGTGATTTCCAGCTGTACTGAGATACTGATACATTTATAATGGGAACAGACAACAAAAATCACTAAACGTTTGTGGGAAATCAGTAGCATGTAAGAGATGGCCCAGACTGAACAGATGCAAGGACTGGACCTGAAGCAATGTAGTTCATGTAAGAAAAAGAAAAAAACTTTAAGATAAATGTTAATATGCTTAGATTTCAGAGGGTATCATGCCTACTGAACATACACAGGCTGCCCTGAAAACACACAATCAGTTCTTGAATATTAAAACATAGAAAGTAGGGAAAAATAGCTAGCATGGAAAATGGATCCAGGAGAGGGCCAGTGTACATCTAATAGGAATTCCAGGAGGGAATAGAAATTAGAAGAGGAGAAATAACCACAGAGATAACAGATCATGAAGGTAGGAGTATCCAGGCAGAATCTTGGGCAGCCTGATTAGACTTCTAATCTGAGACATGGAATGCTGGATGACAGTGGAGCAGAGTTTTAAAAGTGCTCGCTGGACATTTTTTTTTCCCCATTGGACATATTTCGAATTCAAAATCTTATCCCTAACCGAACTGTCATTCAAAGTGGGGGCAAAATAAAGTCATTTTCACCCAGAACCACTAGGAATACCTCAGGATGTACTATATCAAATGAAAAATTAATCCAAGAAAAATAGATGTGGAATTCAAGAAACAGTGATCAAAGAAAACAGTAAAACTTATTTCTTTACTCCAAGGCATTGATAACTATAGCTAAGAAATGTAATGCAATGCAAAGGAAGGATTCATAAACCAGAGTAGGTATAGTTTTCAAGTCTGTAATCTGGAAGAAATGTTTAACGTGATTTTAAAGTTGATTGGGGAGGTGGGTAATAGGTAAAGGCATGTTGGAAGGCTTATCCTGAGTATCTATGCTATAGATACTGACCAGTTACATATTGGAATGAATGCTTTAAGGAAATTTGTCCCAGCAGTTCCATTTACAGGGATTTATTCTATAGATGAATTAACATGTGGAAAGTCATGTATATACATATAAGACTATGTCTGCTGAGATGTTAATAGTGTCAGTAGATTTAAAAGGATACGCAAGGGACTTCCCTGGTGGCTCAGTGGTTAAGAATCCGCCTGCCAATGCAGGAGATGTGACTTCAATCCCTGGTCCAGGAAGATCCCACATGCCGTGGAGCAACTAAGGCCGTGTGCCACAACTACTGAGCCTGCACTCTAGAGCCTGGGAGCCGCAACTACTGAGCCCACATGCCAAAACTACTGAAGCCCGTGTGCCTAGAGCCTGTGCTCCGCAACAAGAGAAGCCACCGCAATGAGAAGCCTGTGCACCGCAACAAAGAGTAGCCCCCACTCACCGCTACTAGAGAAAGCCCGCCACAGCAACGAAGCTCCAACACAGCCAAGAAATAATAGTAATAATAAAATAAGTAAATAAAAGGATACAGGAAAACTGGAGAGGGGAACTGGGCCTCTGGGATAGAAGGGAGAGGTGTCACTCTATGCCCTTATATCGTGTTTAACCTTTCTATCACGTGTATTTATTTTGTGGAATTTTGTAAATATAAAAAAATTTTAGGAGTGTAAAAATTGTAAGGGTTTAGAGCATGGATTGCCAAATCTGGCTGACCACTTGTTTTAGTATGATCTGTGACCTAAGAGTGGCTTTTATATTTTTAAGTGCTTGGGAAAAAAAGAATAATAGTTTGTAACATGAAAATTATATGAAGTTCAATTTTCAGTGTCCATTGGAACACACCCATGCCATTCATTTACGCATTTTGTGCTACAAGGCAGAGTTAATTGGTTGTGATATCTGTTACTTGACCCTTTACCTAAAATGTTTGCTAACCCCCGATTTAGAGGCCAGAAATAGACTTCCATATATATAGGAATTTTGCTTATGGTTAAAGTGCCATTTCAAATTAGTGTCAAGAGCATGGATTGTTTAATAAGTGGTAAGAATTGACTATCTATTTGAGGAAATACATTTTATAGTAGGATTATTTCTGGTAGGGAAGCCAAAATTGAGAAGTAATACAGAAAAAGCTTGATAGGTTTAACCATTAACAACAACAAAACAAAACTTGGAGTAATGGGAAATAATACCTAAAACTTATTGAACACTTAATGCTTGTCATGTTTTACTTAGTTAATTGTTACAATAATACTCCAAGGTAGGTGCTATAACTGTACCCACTTAACGGGTGAGAAAACTGAAACTTAGAGAGATTAAGGAACTTGTCTGTGTTGATGAGTTAGAAAGTGGTAGAGCAGATATGTGCGCTTAGGCTATCTGGCTCCCAAGACTATTATACAGACAAAAACTGAAACAATTATTTGTAATTTGTTAACACCATTGTATAGATATTATCTATGTCAGCACATCTGGATCTACCTCATTCCTTTTAGATAGACATTCTATTGTATAAATGTCTGCAGTTTACTGAACCTTTCCCTACTGATGGATAAAGTTGCTTTTATTTTTATTTAGCTGTTACATATAACACTAGTAGACATCTTATGCATGTGACTTTATATACTAGTATGAATATTTCTGTAGTTTAGAATCTTAAAATTGGAATTGCAAATTGTTGCACTAAAGGGCACGTGCATTTAAATCAAATTTGTCCTCCAAAAAATAAGAGTGTGTGTGTGTGTGTGTGTGTGTGTATTTTTAGTTTATCATTCATCAAAGGAATTGTAACATCTTGGAAAGAACCTTGGCCATCCAAGCAAGTGATTTCTTTTTACAGACGAAACCCAGAAAGGTTAAGTATTATGCTCAAGATGACATAGTTGTTAAGTAGCTATGACACTTCACTCTGTTTTTACTGTGCCGCAGGCTGCCGTTGGCACAATTTTCTGCTTTATTTATAAAGATATGGGTATTACTCCCGTTTGTTTTGCTGAAATCCACGTACCATAAATTTAATTTTCCCTGGAAACACTTGTCAAAACGATCCATCTGATGTTACTTGTTCTTGGCACCCAACACAGTGGCTGTCTTAGTCAGTTTGGGCAGTTATAACAAAGTACCATAGACTGAGTGGCTTATAAACAAATATATTTCTCAAGTCTGAGATCAGGGTGCCTGCATAGTTGGGTTCTGGTGAGTCCTCTTCCAGGTTGTAGACTGCCAACTTCTTGTATCTTCACAAGGCAGAAAGAGGGCTACTTAATTCTCTGGGGTCTCTCTCATAAGGACACTAATCCCATTCAGGAGGGCTCCACCCTCATGAACTGATTATCTCCCAAAGGCCCTACTCCTAATACTGCCATATTGGGGGTTAGGATTTCAACATATGAATTTGCCGGTGGGGGGGGGATATTCCATTCATTGCAGTGCCTGACATACAGTAGTTACTCAAATATTTGTTGAATGCGTGCTGCCTTTTGGTGATCAGTATTTCTAAATATTTACAAAGTATTTGTTCAGTGACCTTAAATAATCCATGTATCATTGTAATACTCATCAGTTGCTCAAGAAGTAAAAAGTTCTAATTCCCTCCCTTACATGTGTTTGTACTTCATAATGTTTTAGTTTAGTCTGCTGACAGAGGTTTTGTTTTCCTAATAATTTTTGTGACTTTTTGTTGTTTAAAAAATGAACTCAAAATTACACATTTAGTATTTGAAAACTTTAGAAATCGTTCAGAAAGTTTAGGAAGATTATACAGACTAGAACGTTGAAAATAAATAAATTCAGATTCAAATGGGTTGCTTGTATTTTGCAGAAAGCAGTAGGCTACTCTTATTGCAGAAGTTAGTTTGGCACATTGCAGTGTAAGCATCCTGGAAGTGGTTATGAGATGTTTATTGGTAATTTCATAAAATTATAGAATCAAATGTTTGAGTAGAAACTGGTTAAAGGTCATATTATTTAGGGATCATTACTGTAGAATGAACTATCTTTAATACACTCTTGTTTTCTCAGAAGCACAAGACAAATAGAAAAGATGTAACAAGACTTTCAGAGTAATCTGAGTACTACTTTTGTGGGGGCCGGGGCCTGGTATATGCTTTGTTTTGTTTATTTAAATCCAGATTTGTAGTCAACAAATCTTCACATTTGTCTTAATGAACAAAATGGAGTTTACTTACAAATGCCTCTTTGGCACTACTAAACAGCTTCACTGAGGTATAATTGACTTACAATAAACTACACATGTTTAAAGTATAAAATTTGATAATTTGAACATACTGTATATACCTGAAATCATCACCACAATCAAAATGATGGACAAATCCATCACTCCCAAAAGTTTCTTTGTGCCCTTTTATAATTCCTTCCTGGTACGACCTCCCCTACCCTCGCCCCATCCCAGGCAACCACTGACTCCTCTGCTTTCTGTCACTGCAAATTACCTTACGTTTTCTAGAATTTATATAAATGGAATCATACTCTTTCATTGTACTCCTTTCTTGTTGGGCTTCTATTATTGAGATTCACCCATATTGAAACATGTATCAGTAGTTTATTCCTTTTTATTGATGAGCTGTGTTCCATTGTATGGCTGTATTAGTTTGTTTATCCATTCGCTTGTTAATGGACATTTGAGTTATTTCTAGTTTGGGGCTGTTTCATATAAAGCTGTTATGAACATTTGTGTACAAGTCTTTGTATGGACATATGCTTTCATTTCTCTTGGTTAAATATCTAGGAATGGAATGGCTCAATCAAGCGATAGGCTTATATTTAACTTGTTAAGAAACTGTGAAACCATCTCACATTACCACCAGCAGTGTATTAAAGTTCTAGTTCCTCCATATTGTCACCAACATATCAATCTTTTTAATTTTAGCCCGTCTAAGATTAGCCATTGTGGTGTCTCATTTTGGTTTGAATTTGCATTTCCCTGATGGCTACCAGTGTTGAGTATTTTTTTTCATGTGCTTATTTGAAGTGTTTCTTCAAATCTTTTGCCAATTTTTGATTGTGTTTGTTTTGTTATTGCATTTTGATACTTTTAAAAATAGATTCTGAATACAAGTCTTTTATCATATATATGCTTTGCCCATATTTTCTCCTGGCCTGTCACTTGTTTTTCCATTCCCTTTATAGTGTTCTTCAAAGAGCACAAATTTTGATGAAGTCCAGTTTATCAGTTATGCTGTTAGTGTCATATCAAAGAAATCTTTGCCTAATTCAAGGTCACAGAGATTTTCTCTTATGCTTCTAGTTTTATATTTTAAGGTTTTCATTTAGACCTATGATTCATTTTGTGATTTTTTTAAATTGAAGTACAGTTGGCTTAAAGTATTAGTTTCAGGTGTACGACATAATGATTCAATATTTTTGTAGGTTATACTACATTTAAAGTTATAAAATATTAACTGTGTTCCCTGTGCTGTGCATTACATCCTTGTATCTTATTTACTTTAAACCTAGTAGTTCATACCTCTTAACCCCCTTCCCCTATTATGCCCTTCTCCCCTATAATTCATTTTAAATTATATCCTAGTGCATATGAAGCGGTATCTCATTGTAGTTTTCATTTGCATTTCCCTATTGGTTTATGATGTTGACCATATTTTCACATGCTTATCAGCTTAATCTTTAGAAAAATGTCTATTCATACCTTTTGTTCATTGGGTTATTTATTTTTTTAATATTGAGTTGTAAGAGTTCTTTATATATTCTAGATGCATCTTATATATTCTAGATATATATATATATATTTATATATTCTATTATATTTCCTAGTAGATATATGGTTTACAAATATTTTCTCCCATCCTTTTCACTTTCTTGATGATACCCTTTACAGCACAAAAGTTTTTAATGAAATCTAATTTATATATTTGATCTTTGGTATTTTGGTGTCATAGATCTAAGAAACCATTGCCTAATCCAAGGTCACAAAGATTTACAATTATGTTTTGTTTATAAATGTATAGCTTTATAGTTGTTTTACCTCTTATATTTAGATCTTTGACCCATTTTGAGTTAACTTTTGACTATAGGGTGAGGTAGAGATTCAGTTTCATTCTTTTGCTTGTGAGCATCCAGGTATCCTAGCACCGTTTATTGAAAAGACTGTTCTTTTCCCATTGAGTTACCTTGCCACCCTTGTTGAAAATCACTTGACTTAATGTGAAGGTTTATTTCTGGATCCTAAATTCTATCCCATTGATCCATATGTCTAGTCTTATGCTAGCTCCATGCTATCTTGATTACTGTAGCTTTGAAGTAAGTTTTGAAATGAGAAAGTTGAGTCCTCCAATTTTGTTCTTCTTTCTCTATACTGTTTTGGCTGTTCTGGCTTCCTTGAATTTCCATGAGTTTAGGATAAGCTTGTCAATTTCTGTAAAGCTGGCAATCTGAAGAGGATTGTGTTGAATCTGTAAATCAATTTTGAGAGTATTGCCATCTTAATAATATCAAGTCTTCCAGTCAGTGAGCATCGGTATCTTTCCACTTATTTAAATCTTTAATTTAAAGTGTATTGTAGTTTTCAGAATACAAGTCTTGTACTTCTTTTTTTTTTTTTTAGTTGAAGTATAGTGGATTTACAATGTTGTGCTAATTTCTGCTGTACAGCAAAGTGACTCAGTTATACAAACATATACATTCTTTTTTTATATTCTTTTCCATTATGGTTTAACCCAGGAGATTGGATATAGTTCCCTGTGCTATTCAATAGGACCTTGTTGTTTATCCATTCTACATGTAATAGTTTGCATCTACTAACCTCAAACTCCCAGTTCGTCCCTCTCGCTACCCCCTCTCCCGTGGCAACCACAAGTCTGTTCTTTATGTCTGTGAGTCTCTGTTTTGTAGATAGGTTCAGTTGTGCCGTGTTTTAGATTCCACATATAAGTGATATCATATGGTATTTGTCTCTTTCTGACTTCACTTAGTATGATAATCTCTAGTTGCATTCATGTTGCTGCAAGTGACATTATTTCATTCTATTTTATGGCTGAGTAGTAGTATTGCATTGTATATATGTACCACATCTACTTTATCCATTCATCTGTCGATGGACATTGAGGTTGTTTCCATGTCTTGGCTATTGTGAATAGTGCTGCTATGAACATAGGGGTGCATGTATCTTTTTGAATTGTAGTTTTATCTGGCTGTATGCCCAGGAGTGCGATTGCTGGGTCATATGGTAATTCTGTTTTTAGTTTTCTGAGGAACCTCCATACTGTTTTCCACAGCGGCTGCACCAACTTACATTCCCACCAACAGTGTAGGAGAGTTCCCTTTTCTCCACACCCTCTCCAACATTTGTTATTTGTAGACTTTTTAACGATGGCCATTCTGACTGGTGTGAGGTGGTACCTCATTGTAGTTTTGATTTGCGTTTCTCTAATAATTAGCGATGTTGAGCATCTTTTCATGTGCCTGCTGGCCATCTGTATGTCTCCTTTGGAGAAATGTCTGCTAAGGTCTTCTGCCCATTTTTCAATTGGGTTGTTTGTTTTTTTGTTGTTGAGTTGTATGAGCTGTTTGTATATTTTGGAGGTTAAGCCCTTGTCAGTCACATCATTTGCAATTATTTTCTCCCAGTCCTCTGTAGGTTGTCTTTTTTGTTTGTTTGTTTTATGGTTTCCTTTGCTGTGCAAAAACTTGTAAGTTTAATTAGGTCCTTTTTGTTTGTTTTTGTTTTTATTTCTATTGCCTTGGGAGACTGACTTAAGAAAACATTGGTACGATTTATGTCAGAGAATGTTTTGCCCATGCTCTCTTTCTAGGAGTTTTATGCTGTCATGTCTTATGTTTAAGTCTTTAAGCCATTTTGAGTTTATTTTTGTGCATGGTATGAGGGTGTGTTTTAACTTCATTGGTTTACATGCAGCTGTCCAACTTTCCTAGTACCACTTGCTGAAGAGACTTTTTCCCATTTTATGTTCTTGCCACCTTTTGTTGAAGATTAATTGACTGTAGGTGTGTGGGTTTATTTCTGGACTCTCTTTTCTGTTCCATTGCTCCATATGTTGTGTTTTTGTACGAATACCACACTGTTTTGATTATTGTAGCTTTGTAGTATTGTCCGAAGTCTGGGAGAGTTATGCCTCCTGCTTTGTTTTTTTTCCTCAGGATTGCTTTGGCAATTCTGGGTCTTTTATGGTTCTATATAAATTTTTGAGCATGGGAAGTTTTTCCATTTCTTTGAATCATCTTTAATTTCCTTTATTAATGTTTTATACTTCTCAGAGTATAAGTCTTTCACCTCCTTGGTCAGGTTTATTCCTAGGTATTTTATTTTTTTTTTGGTGTGATTTTAAAAGTTTTTTTTTTTGTTTTTTTTTTTTCATTCCCTTTCTGGTATCTCATTGTTAGTGTAAAGAAATGCAACTGATTTCTGAATGTTAATCTTGTATCCTGGTACTTTGCTGAATTCGTTTATTAGATATAGTAGTTTTTTGTGTGGAGTCCTTAGGGCTTTCTATATATAGTATCATGTTCTCTGCATATAGTGACAATTTTACCTCTTCCCTTCCAATTTGGATACCTTTTACAGTAAGTCCCCTACATACGAACCTTCAAGTTGCGAGCTTCCAAAGATTCGAATGTGCGTTCACATGTCTAATCACGTAAGTTAGTTCTGTTTGAGGAGAACTAACTGTTAGTTTTAGAGGCAGAGGACCTGGACGTAAAACAGTACACAAAGGTTGCAGCAGCCATTCAGAATACAATCCAGTGCTACCGTGTCTTCTATGACAAGAAAAAAAGAGCTACTACCCAGATATCACTGGATCATTTTTTCAAGAGGTTAGATAGAATTGAATCCAGCAAGAAACCAGAACCTGTGCCACCAACGTCAGGCATGAGTGAAATTGCAGCTTGCCCTCCATCTCCTATTGCTGATGATCCTTCAGCTCTACCATCTCCCACCTCCTCTCCCTCCTCCAGTCAGTAACTCTTCTTGCCTGTTCACTCAGTGCCAACCCCTGTATGCCCGCTGTTGTACTGCTGTACTTTTCCAGGTACTGTACTGTAAGATTAAAAATATTTTATTTTTTGTTTGTTATGTATTATTTGTGTGAAAAGTATTATAAACCTATTACAGTACAGTACTATATAGATGATTGTGTTAGTTGAGTACCGAGGCTAACTTTGTTGGACTTACGAACAAGTTGGACTTACGAGCACGCTCTCGTAATGGAACTCATTCATATATAGTGGACTTACTGTATTTCCTTTTCTTGTCTGATTGCTGTGGCTAGGCCTTCCAATACTATGTTGAATAGAAGTGGTGAGAGTGGGCATCCTTGTCTTGTTCCAGATTTTAGTGGGAAGACTTTCAGCATTTCAACATTGAGTATTATATTGGCTGTGCGTTTGTCATAAACGGCTTTTATTATGTGGAGATATGTTCCCCCTGTACCCACTTTGGTAAGAGATTTATTGTGAATGGATGTTGAATTTTGTCAAATGCTTTTTCTGCATCTGTTGAGATGATTGTGTGGTTTTTGACTTTTCTTTTGTAATGTGGTGTATTACGTTGATTGATTTGCGTGTGTTGACCCATTCTTGTGAACTTGGGATAAATCCCACTTGGTGGTGCTGTATGATCTTTTTTATGTGTTGTTGGATTCAGTTTTCTAATATTTTGTTGAGAATTTTTGCATCTATATTTATCCAAGATACTGGCTTGTAACTTTCTTTCTTGGTGGTGTCTTTGTCTGGTTTTGATATCAGGGTGATGGTGGCTTCATAGAATGTCTTTGGGAGTGTTCCCTCTTCAGTCTTGTGGAAGAGTTTGAGAAGGATCGATATATGTTCTTTGTATGTTTGGTGAAATTCGCCTGTGAAGCCATCTGTTTCTGGACTTTTGTTTGTAGGGAGTTTTTTTTTTTATTACTATCACAGATTCTGTTTCACTGCTAGTGATTGGACTGTTCAAATTATCTATTTCTTCTTGATTCAGTTTTGGTGGGCTGTATGTTTCTAGAAAGTTGTCCGTTTCTTGTAGGCTGTCAAATTTGTTGGCATATACTTGTTCATAGTATTTTCTTATGGCTTTTTATATTTCTGTGTTGTTGGTTGAGATTTCTCCTTTTTCATTTCTTATTTTGTTTATTTGGGTTCTCCCTCTTTTCTTGGTGGTCCTGGCCAGAGGTTTGTCAATTTTGTTTATCCTTTCAAAGAACCAGCTCTTGGTTTTAGTGACATTTTCTATTTTTTTAAAAAATCTGTATTTTATTTATTTCCTCCCTGATCTTTATTATTTCCTTCCTTCTGCTGACTTCAGCTTTCATTTGTTCTTCTTTTTCTAATTCTTTTAGGTGGTAGGTTAGGTTGTTTACTTAAGATTTTTCTTGTTTTTTGAGGAAGGCCTGTATCACTGTCAACTTCCAAGAACTGCTTTTTCCTGCATCCCATAGATTTTGTATGGTATTTTTTATGGTATTCTCAAGGTATTTTTTAATTTCCTTTCTGATTTCCTTGTTGACCCATTGGTTTTTTAGTAGCATGTTGCTTAGTCTCCATGTAATCATTTTTTCCTCATTTCTTTTCCTGTGGTTGATTTCTAGTTTCATGCTGTTGTGGTCAGAGAGGATGCTTGAAATAATTTCTGTACTCTTAAATTCATTGAGGTTAGTTTTGTGCCCTAGTATGTGGTCAGTCCTAGAGAATGTTCCATGTGCACTTGGAAAAAATGTGTTCTGTTTTTTTTTTTCAGACGTAATGTCCTGAAAATATCAATTAAGTCTAACTGTTCTGTTGTATCATTTAGAATCTCTGTTGCCTTACTGATTTTCTGTTTAGAAGATCTGTCCATTGATGTGAGTGGGGTGTTAGAGTCTCCTAATATTATTGTATTCCCATCAGTTTCTCCCTTTATGTCTGTTATTGTTTTATGTATTTGGATGCTCTTATATTAGGTGCATGTATGTTGACCAGCGTAAAATCATCTTCTTGTATTGATCCTTTTATCATTATATAGTGTCCTTCTTTATCTTGCTTTATGGCTTTTGTTTTGAAGTATTTTGTCTGACACGAGTATTGCAACTGTCGCTTTCTTGTCATTTCTGTTTGCATGAAATATCTTTTTCCATCTCCTCACTTTCAGTCTGTGTGTGTCCTTTTCCCTAAGGTGGGTCTCTTGTAGGCAGCAGCATATTGTAGCCTCTTGTTTTTTTACCCAGTTTGCCACTCTGTCTTTTGATTGGAGCATCAGTCCATTGACATTTAAGGTAATTATTGATACATATATATTTATTGCCATTTTAAACCTTGTTTTCCAGTTGATTCTATGTTTTTTCTTTGTTCCTTTTTCTTTTTGTGGTTTGATGATTTCCTTTTATTTTATGCTTGTGTTCTTTTTGGTTTTTGTGAATCTGTTGTATGTCTTTGATTTGTGGTTGCCCTGTTTTTCAAGTATGTTAACCCCTTCCTATATCTGCTTGCTTTAGATTGATAGTCATATAGGTTCTAACACATTCTAAAAAAAAGAATCTACATTTTCTCACTCATTCCCCACATTTTATGACTTTGATGTCCTTTTTTACATCTTCACGTTTATCCTTTTGCTGTTCCTTGTGTTTATCATCGCTTTCACAAATCGGTTTTTTCTTTTTCTTTTTTCTTTTTGCTCTGTATACCAGCTAATTTAAGTGATTTACTTTCCAGTTATGGTTTCCTCCTTCCTATATCTTCCTAGTTCTTTTCTGTTTAGAGAAGACCTTTCAATATTTCTTTTAGGATAGGTTTAGTATTGCTGTATTCTTTTAGTTTTTGCTTATTTGAGAAATTCTTTATTTCTACTCTATTCTAAATGATTACCTTGCTGGGTAGAGTATTCTAGGTTGCAGATTTTTCCCTTTCAAGACTCTGAATGTATTTTGCCACTCCCTTCTGGCTGCACCGTTTCTTTAGAGAAATTAGCTGATAGCCTTATGGGGGTTCCCTTGTAATTAACTCTGTTTTACTCTTGCTGCCTTTAGAATCCTCTTTTTATCTTTAACTTTTGCCATTTTTATTATAATATGTCTTGGTGTAGGTCTGTTCGGGTTCACCTTGTTTGGGACCCTCTGTGGTTCCTGTATCTGCATATCTGTTTCCTTCTTTAGGTTTGGGAAGTTTTCAGCCATAATTTCTTCAAATACATTTTCAATTCCCTTTTTTCTTTGTTCTCCTTCTGGAATCCCTACTATGTGTAGATTGGCACACTTTATATTATTCCACAGGTCTCTTATATTTCATGGTTTTTTTTCATTTGGCTTTCTGTCGTTTTGATTGGGTTATTTCCATTATTCTGTCTTCCAGATCAAATATTCTTTCTTCTGCATCATTCATTCTGCTATTTGTTGCCTTTAGCTCAACTTTCATCTCAGCAAATGAATTTTCCAATTTTTCTTGGCTCCTCCTTATAGTTTCTAGTTCCTTTTTACAGTAATCTTCATTTCTGTTGATACCCTTTCTTAATTTCTTCAGTATTTTCATTACCTCCTTTTTATTTTTATTTTATTTATTTTTTTTGCGGTACGCGGGCCTCTCACTGTTGTGGCATCTCCCGTTGCGGAGCACAGACTCCAGACACGCAGGCTCAGCAGCCATGTCTCACGGGCCCAGCCGCTCCACGGCATGTGGGATCTTCGCAGACCAGGGCACGAACCCGTGTCCCCTGCATCAGCAGGCGGACTCTCAACCAGTGCGCCACCAGGGAAGCCCCGATCTTTGTACTTCTTTTGTTAAGATTATTCCTAAGCACTTTTATTCTTTTTGGTGTAAATAAATTGTTCTCATAATTTTATTTTCAGATTGTTCATTGCTGGTATATAGAAATGCAGTTGATTTTTGTGTATTGATCTTGTATCCTGAGTTCCTAATTTCTTAGAATTTTCTTTATGCAAGATCACATTATCTGCAAATAGAGATAGTCCTCTTTTTTTTCAATTCAGCTGTCTTTTATTTTGTTTTCTTGCCTAATTGCCCTGATTAGAACATCCTTCAATACAATGTTTAATAGAAGTGATGAGAGCAGACATCCTTTTCTTATTCCTGATCTTAGGGGGAAAGCATTCAGTCTTTCACCATTAAATATGAAGTTAGCTGTGGGTTTTTTATATATGCCCTTTATCAGGTTGAGGAAGTTGCCTTCTATTCCTCGTTTGTTGGGTGGTTTTATCAGGAAGTGGTGCTGGATTTTGTGAAATGTTTTTTCTGTGTCTATTGATACAATCATATGGGTTTTGTCCTTTATTCTATTGATGTGGTGTATTGCATTAATTGATTTTCAGATGGTAAATTCACCTTGCATTTTTGGGATAAATCACACTTGGTCATGGTGTTTTGTGTTGATAGATTTAGTGTGCTAACATTTTGTTGAGGATTTTTGTGTCTATATTCATAAGGAATATTGGTCTGTAGTTTTCTTTTGATATCTTTATCTGGTTTTAGTAGCACAGCAATACTGGCCTTATAGAATGAGTTGGGAGGTATTCCCTCTGATTTTTGGAAGAGTTTGTGAAGCATTGGTATTAATTCTTGGTTGAATTCACTGGTAAAACCGTCTGATTCTGGACTTTTCTTTGTGGGTAGTTTTTGATTACTAATTGAGTCTCATTATAAGTCTATTCATATTTACTCTTTCTCCTTGAGTCAGTTACAGTAGTTTGTGTCTTTCTAGGAATTTGTCCATTTCATTCAGTTATATTTGAAAGCAATTTAAATAATAACAGAAATCTTGGGGAATTCCCTGGCAGTCCAGTGGTTAGGACTCAGCACTTTCACTGCCGTGGCCCGGGTTCAATCCTGGTCTGGGAACTAACATCCCACAAGCTGCTCAGTGTTGCCAAATAAAAAGAAAGACATCTTGTAATTATCCATGTAGTTAACATTTCTGGTTTCTTCATTGCTTTGTGTAGATCCATATTTCCATCTGCTAACATTTTCCTTCTGCCTAAAGGACTTGTAGTGAAGGTCTGAGGGTGATGAATTCTTTTAGCTTTTTAATGTCTAAAAAAAAGTTTTTTGTCTTTGTTGAATACTTTTTCTGAATGTAGGATTCTAAGTAGACGTATTTTTCCTTTCAGTTCTTTGAAGACATTGCTCCTTCTCTTTGTTTTTTGTTTTTGTATGATGTGTTTTTTTCCTTTGGCCACTTTTAAGATTTTCTGTTTATCGTAGGATTTGTGCAGTTTGATTATCATGAGCTTTGCTTTAGTTTTCTTTGTGGCTTTTGTATTTGGTATTCGTTGAGCTTCTTGGATCTCTGTGTTGATAGTTCATCAAATTTGGAAAATTTTCAGGCTTATTTCTTTAAATAAATATTTCTTAAATATTTCCCCTAGCCCCCTCCCCCTTGTTTGGAGACTCTAATTACATATATATTAGGCTACTTGAAGTTGTCACGCAGCTTACCAGGTGCTCTATTCATGTTTTTCATTATTTTTTCCTTCCACATTTTGAGTAATTTCTGTTGCTATGTGTTCAATTCATTAATATTTTGTTCTGAAATATCTGCTGTTAATCCCATTCAGTATATTTTTCATCTCAGAAATTGATGTTTTCATCTCCTTAGTTCAATTTGGATCTTTTTTTTAATGTCGTCTGTGTCTCTCCCTATTTTTTTGAACATAATTATCTTTTTAAATACAGTTTTAATAACTTTTAATGTCCTTTTCTGTGAATTCCAGCATCTCTGTCATTTCTAGGTCAGTTTCGATCATTAATTTTTTCATTATGGGTTGTGTTTTTCTTTTTCTTTGTATGCCTGATCATTTTTGTTTGGAGGGCAAACATTTTGAATTTTATTTTACTGGATGCTGGATATTTTTATATTCCTATAAATATTTGTGAGGCTTGTTGTACAGTTATGTGGAAACAATTTGATCCTTTCAGGCCTTGCTTTTAAGGTTTGTTGGCAGGATCGGGCCCGTGTTTAGTCTAGAGCTAATTATTTCCCACTACTGAGGCAAGACCTTTTTGAGTACTCTACCCAATGCCCCATGAATTTTGAGGTTTTCCAGTTTGTCTGGTGGGAACAGTCACTATTCTTGGCCGTGTTTGAATGCTGAGTTCTGTGTCTTCTAATTTTTTGTGTGCTTCTGTCCTTAGCCTCAGTTAGTTTCTTCATATGCCTGCCCTTATTAGTGCTCTGCTGCACACCCAAAGGGTGTCCTCCTGAGATCTCTGGAGTTCTCTCCCTGTCCAGCTCTTTCCTCTGGTACTATATCATTTGAACCTAGCTGCCTTGGTCTCCTCAGACTGTCAGCTCCACCTCATCAACTCAGGGAGTTACCTGGGCTCTACTTAGGAGGGGACTCCTTGTGCTATGGCCTGGAAACTACGGCAGAAAGCTGTGCAGTCACTTGTTTTTTGTTCCTCCAAGGATCAGTGTACTCTATTACCTAATGTTCAGTATCTTGAAAATCATTGTTTCATATATTGAGGTTTGCTTTTTTTTAATTTGATTTTGTTTGTGTTTAGTTGTTTCCAGTGTGAGAGTAATCTGGTCCATGTTACTTGATCTTGGCTATAAGAGGAAGTCTCTTTAGTCTGTTTTAGAGTGTAAGAATTGATGGCTCCTAACGTTTCTTTCTACTCTGAGCTCCTTGATTTTGTTTTACATATCTTTGACAGCTCAGTTTCCCATTTCCACAGTATCCCATTCTCTCCTCAGAACACTTAACTATCTGCTCTTGGTGCTTGGAAGGTTGCTTGGGATTAACTCTGGGTTGTGAATGAACCTTGTTTATCATACAAACAGACTACATAGAATGATGGCAGTCAAGGTGTAACAGGCAGAAAATGGGTGTGTTCTCTAATACTATTCTTAACATATTTAGAGTTGTCATAATCTAGTTTTTTAGGATGTTGTTAAAGAGTTCCCTTCAGGGAACATAAAGGCAAATATGACTTTAATTGGAATCTTTTATGTTTAACAACCACAGAGCTATGCAACTAACATTTATATTCTAAAATAATTACAGGGACTTCCCTGGAGGTCCAGTGGTTAAAACTTCACCTTCCAGTGTAAGGGGTGCAGGTTTGATCCCTGGTCAGGAAGCTAAGATCCCACATGCCTCATGGCCAAAAAACATAAAACAGAAGCAATATTGTAACAAATTCAATAAAGAGTTTAAAAATGGTCCACATCAAAAAAAATCTTTAAAGTAATTACAGCAACTTTTCTTTCATTTCAGTGGATAATATTTAACCGTAAGATATTCAGCTGTAAGATAAGCATGTAAGATATCTCAGACCTGTATTTTGCTTAAAGGAGGGAGAAAGAAGACCTTGGCTTTAATGTTGCCACTTAATAGTTATATAACCTTATTTAAATCTTTTCATTTCTGAACCTATTTTTCCTATACAAAAGTAGATACTAGCAACACTATTCTGAAAGGATGACATGGGAAATGTATAAAAATACCTTATAAATCAGTATTTTTCAAGATTTTTGGATCGCAACCCACTTATAAATACATTTTATGTGGATAGCTCATGCATATGTGTGTGTGTGTGTGTGTATTTGCAACACAAAATTTACTACTATGTGTGATATGCACCATTGTTTCCTGTTCTGTTTCACTCAAAAGTAAACCTTTGGTAGTGACCCATTAATGGGTGATATCTCACAGTTTAAAATACATTGTCTATATAAAGAAAAAAACATGAGGTACCATATTAATATAAGGTTGACATACTTAGCTTATATGCTGTTAGTTCTGTTATCAAATTCGAATATAGTATAGTTAAATATATATAACTTTATTAACTTATTCAAGATTATGTTCCCACATTTTTAGTTTTAATCTTTCTTTTCCCTATAAACGGGCTAGTAATAACTTATAGTTAAGAGATACCTCTGAGTTTTAACTTTTAAACAATGAAATTTAAGTGGTTTCTTATGCTAAGAATTACAGTTCTGAGACATGTTAAAGTCCTAGAACTAATACTGGCTTTGTTTTTTACTTAGTTTTCTTGATACGGTACCAATATTTTTTTCCTGTATCACTTAAATAAGGTTTATAAACAGTAAAACAGATGCCATCATAGTAAAACTTGTGAATTAAAATTTTAAGGATACTTGGTTATCTTTTGGTTGACTAAAGTAATAAATGGCTAAGGGTAGTTAAGTCCATTGTTTGTGATCCACTAGCCAAAAGAAGTTTGAATCTATCCTACATTTTGTATAAATATGTGCCACAAAAAACACACATTGCTGCATTTTTCACAGAAGGCATCCAGGCTTTCCTAATCACCAAGAAACTCACGAGGGCTGATGTTCTCTAGTGACCTTCTTCCATAGGTTCTGCTGCACTGGTAGAAACCAATTCTGTTAAAAGCAAGCTGTAGTATCACATATTCTTCTTGACAAACCCTTCATTAGAATAGAAGTTCTCTCTGCAGTGGAGGCCTTCCCTGCTTCCTGTCTCCTAGGTTTAACCTTCTATATTTCTAGAATTAAGGATCCTTAGTTTAGAAAGGAACATGGAAGAGCTCACATAGCTGGTTGTGGTATGAGGGATAGCATGTAATTTTGTAAATTTATAAACGGTTCTTGGATTTTCTT
>NW_006777513.1:134459-178923 GCF_000442215.2 Lipotes vexillifer
TTTCCCTATAGATAAATATGTTCCTGTTTTTCTTTATATAGACTCCAAACTTTCCAGAGTTGTAGGAAATCTGTTGCTGTGTAATACAGTGGAAAGAATTATGTGATCTAATGCTCAAATAATCTACTGGAGGACTTTGGATGTAAAACTGTTTCTTAATGTGTTTTCCAGATGCCTGTGACCTTTTGAAATTGCTTTTCCTCCCAACTTAATTTTAAGGCTCTTAGATTGACTGAGTTGAGCTATAGAAAGTAGTGAAGTAGAATGGTTGAATTGAATAAACTGGAAGAAAATATCTCTCTCTAGAAAGCCATTATCAACATAACAAAAACATTTTACAGAAACTCCCAAATGGTGATATGTTATAGGTGGGAAATGGCGAGTTAATTGAAATATTATGTCAATAAAGAGTTATACGTGATGTAATTTTCAAATAGTTAGGGACCAATAGAATCTATCTATTGTAACACAAACTATGCTAAACATAAGTTTAACGTTTCTTTGATTCATTCAGGTTATGGATGTGTAGACATTCTGGTTGAAAGTATTACATGTGATATTTTAGTGTTTCATAAGGTATTTTTCTTAGTACTTTCTCCCAGCGTTTACTGAATATTCTATATTGTATTAGTGCCTCTCCTGGTGCTCTGCCTATGGTAGTCACATAGCTAAGTTTACTGAAGCTGTCAACAGTGTGATATACTTAAACAAAATTCTGATTGATTCTTATCTGTTTCTTTCAGAAAAATCACCACCCATGTCATGGATTTTATCTGATTGTGTAGATCAGATTTCCTTATTCTGGATATCATGGTAACAATATAGGAAAGATGCATTATTTCTCATTTCTGCAAGTAGAATTCACTGCTGAAGGAAGAAATTTTTTAAGCTACAGCCAAATTCATTTTGGTACCGTTTATGGAAATCCTGATTTTGTTTTTACCTTTTTATAACCTTTCGCAAAAGGTATGAACAAGCAAAGAGCACATCTCATTAGGCAAGTCCACATTAATAAGAATGCCTAGAAGAGGATTGATTCTTCAGACCCGGACCCACTGGCTACTGTTGGGTCTCGCTTTACTCTGCAGTTTAATATTATTTTTGTACCTTCTGGAATGTGCCCCCCAGACTGATGGAAATGCATCTCTTCCCGGTATCGTTGGGGAAAATTATGGTAAAGAGTATTATCAAGCCCTCCTACAGGAGCAAGAAGAACATTATCAAACCAGAGCAACCAGTCTGAAACGCCAGATTGCCCAATTAAAACAAGAATTGCAAGAAATGAGTGAGAAGATGAGATCGCTGCAAGAAAGAAAGAATGTAGGGGCTAATGGCATAGGCTATCAAGGCAACAAAGAGCAAGCACCTAGTGATCTTTTAGAGTTTCTTCATTCACAAATTGACAAAGCTGAAGTTAGCATAGGAGCCAAACTACCTAGTGAGTATGGAGTCATTCCCTTTGAAAGTTTTACCTTAATGAAAGTATTCCAGTTGGAAATGGGTCTCACTCGCCATCCTGAGGAAAAACCAGTTAGAAAAGATAAGCGAGATGAATTGGTAGAAGTTATTGAAGCTGGCTTGGAGGTCATTAATAATCCTGATGAAGACGATGAACAGGAAGATGAGGATGGTCCCCTTGGAGAAAAACTGGTATTTAATGAAAATGACTTCATAGAAGGTAATGTGAAAACAGTGTTGTCTATAGTTACGTTAGTATGACAAAATTCTGTTATTGTATGCTGATAATATGTCAGTCATTATCCACAGTATTAAAACATTTAAATTTTTACCCACTAAACTCCACCAAGAATTTGAAGTGGCTTTTTACAAAAAGTTATAATGTGATCATGATAAAATAGAAAATAAGGACCAGGGAAATAGAATAAATCTAAGTTTATATAGCAAAACACTCCCCAAGTTGAAGGACTGTTAGGATTGTATATGTATTTGCACGTATATGTATTTGCATTTATGTCTTAACTGGTCTTGATGTTCGTTTTTTATATTTTTTAAAATATATGAACTAAGGCTCAAGATTTGAAAACCATTTGCTGAAGGAAAGAAAAAGAACCTAATTTAGATTAGTGATCGTTCTGTATTTTGAGTGGAGGAGAAACACATGTCAGAACATCAAGAGGCATACATAGTTTTGAAAAGCATATTTGGCATTTGGAAAAGTAAAGAAATAAACCTATTTTCCTAATACAGACTGCAGAAAGGGCATAGGATTTTTATATGTCAAAATGGGACGTGACTCAAAAGTTGAGGAACACTTGTATAAATTTAAGATATTTGTTGATTAATATAAACAGGAATAATTATAAATCCCAACCCATCTCCATCTTAATACCCCCTGCTAGATATTTAATTGTAGACTTAAAACCATTTTGGATACAAATATGTCTTGAAAGTTCTCTTTGCTCGATTCTGTAAACAGTATACCACGTGTAGGTTTTTTTTTTTTTTTTTTTTGACCCTAAATCATCATGGGTATCACTTGCTGTAATATAATACCTTGAGCCTTTGGAGGCCATCAGGGAGGGCCTTGTGCTTTTCTGTGGCATTTTAGCTGTCTTCTCCCTATAGCCACCTCTTTTCCCCTGTCACTTCCTGCAATTTTTGATGGGTTGTTTCTTTCAAAACGCTTGTAATTTTTCTGAAAGCTCAGCTTTTTGTCTTTTCACTGTGTATGTTTGTAGCTTATGGCAGAATTGAAAGCTGCAGAGGAAATAAGATAACTAAGATATGTAAAACGTCTTCATGTCTGCCTGAAAAGGAAGGAACCTATGCCAGTTTTATATTCCGCAGCTTCTGCTTTTCTTATAAATCTCCTCGGATTCTGTTACTTACAGGATTTCTCTCTGCATGGAACACATTTTGTCCCTTGCTTTTCCTCCATTGTGCTGCTTCCCTCATCAAAAAAAATAATTACTGACAATGATTTAGTAACTCCTGTTTCTCTACCAGACTTCAGCTTCGATGTCACTTCTTCTGGGAGGTGATCTCCACCCTGCAAGTTTAAGATAGCAGTACTTCTTCTACCCTGTGTCCCATCTCATAGCACTTGTCATAGTATATGGCATTTCCCACTTCCTGATTTGTAGTTTCTGATACACTGTAAGCCTCAGGAGGAGTGGGACCAGTCAATCTTGTTCACCATTTTATTTCCAGATATTGACTGACTCACACATCTGTAGGTCTAACCTCTCTCCTGAGTGTCACACTTAAAAACCAGATTGCCCAATAGACTTCCATACTTTATTCCCAAAGGTGTCTCATATCACCATGTTTAAATTTATACTGATTTTTCTTTGTCTGACTTCATTCTCTCCAGAGTCTTGTGTGTTTGCATGTGTATATCACTATATTGTTATTTCTTTATTTTTCTGTCTTCCTCACTAGACTGACCCTTCCAAAAAACTGGGACCATGTAGCCTTCTTTATACCATCAGTGCCTGACACAAATGCACTCAATTCATTTTTGTTAAGCTGAACCAAGTAATAGATGATTTGACTGTCAGGTCTAGAATTTAATATTGCTAGAAGTAATTTCTTTATTTTCATCATTTGGTTTCTGTGTTGATAGACTCTGCTATTAAAGTCATATCTGGAAAGGAATCATTGTCATTTGGAGCATATTTCATGGGTTGAGTAATATAGCAGAGTGGTGAACATTTTTTTAACCTCTCCTTTTAAAGAAACAGTTGTTGTTGACTATACTGTGGGGATAAAATTTTCACAAATATATAAAAACCCTACAAGTCTGGTATCACACTTTTGATCTTTGAGTAAAATCAGTAGTCATATTGAACTTGTAAACTTTGACACGGAGACATCTTTGTTCCTAACTCTTTCCTTTAGGTTATTATCGCACTGAGAGAGATAAGGGCACACTGTATGAACTCTTTTTTAAGAAAGCAGACCTTACGGAATATAGACATGTGACTCTCTTCCGCCCTTTTGGACCTCTCATGAAAGTGAAGAGCGAGATGATTGACATTACTAGATCAATTATTAATATCATTGTGCCGCTTGCTGAAAGAACTGAAGCATTTGCACAGTTTATGCAGAACTTCAGGTAACTCCCGGGGCTTAGTGATTTGACTGAGCGCTCCTAAAAAAAAAAAAAAGCACATTTCATGCCATTTTATTTAATTTACCTTCACTGAGTATGATTACTTAGAATTACAGAACAATTTTTTGGGCTTTAGGGAACTTTATGTTTTGATATTCCCTTTTTTCTTAAGGCATGTATAGTATGTTGTGTTACAACTTGAACTGTGAAGTAAATTGAGGGTGACAACCATTAGAAACTAAATTTGATTACCTTTATAATTGTGTTTGAATTCATTTTAGGACAAGTTGAATTTTTTAAAATAAAGTTATTGACGTGTAACTTACATACAATAAAATCTACATATTCCAAGGATAGAGGTTTCATGACTTTTGACAAATGTATACACCCATGTAACTGCCTCTCCAGTTACGATATAGAGCATTACTATCTCCCCAGAAAATTCCCTGAGAACAATTTGAATTTCAAAATTTAAAGAAATTTTAGAAGTACAAATATTGAAGTAAACGTGGGAGAATGTTATTCCGTCTTGGGAAGCAGAGACTATAGCAGTTTTTAAAAGAATTTTTTTCTCTTTTTTAATCATTAAATTTGGATATTTTTAAATGCTGAAGTGTTAAAAAATTAACAACTACATATTAGGAAAGTTTTACTTTTTTGTTTTAATTGAACAATTGTCATGTTTTTAATACTTTAATATGATAGTTTTAATTCTTTGTAGTCCCAATCTTTGTTCTCATTGTTGTTGTTGGATGTAAAAGTTAGTTAACACAGTTCTGTTGCAGAATATCTAGAAGTCATGCTTCCAAATGAGTTTTATGTTTTTGAAGTTGCTCACTTGAGATCTGATTTCCTAAAGCATTTTTTAATTTCCTTTCTTGGAATTACCTTCAGATGCTACATTATTCTTTACAGTTACTAATCTCAATCATGACAAATATTTACTCCTTGATGATAAGTGTAATTTCTCTAATTAGCCAATCTGAAGACAAAGTAACTCTTGACCCCAAACTTGAGTTATTTATTTATTTGGTTTTGAACTGATTGAACTTATTTCCTTGACTAGCTTATAATTTGCTTCTGAAGGCAATACCAAAGCAAAAGTTCCAAAAATGTTTTGAAATATGGCAAAATTCAGCAATATTGCCAGTTTTATATTTACTTAAAGCTCTGTGTGATTTCATTCTAAATGAGTAATGTTTCATTTGTTTTCTTGTTAAAGCTTCATGTGATTGCTTTCTGAATGAGTAGTGCCTCATATATTTTCCTGAATGAACTTTATTTTTCAATTCTGTTAGGGATGTATGTATTCATCAGGACAAGAGAATTCATCTCACAGTGGTGTATTTTGGTAAAGAAGGACTATCTAAAGTCAAGTCTATCCTAGAATCTGTCACAAGGTTGGTGAGCCATGTCCACATTGAAGTCCTTTATATATAATAATAGAAGAATGAGAATTTCAGATACTTAATGTATGAATAATTTTGAATAGCTGCTGTTAAAAGTTGGCTGAGCATGTGAGTGGTGGTGCTAGTAAGTTCCTCATTTCACCCCTAAGTTCACTCTAAATGACTCATCTTCCCTTAACCTCTTAGGCAGTGTGGCATGATTAGGGTGCTCTCACTCTGCGGCCCACTCACCTTGTATATATTTGCCTCCATTTATTCTTCCATTTCCTTCTTTTTCAGCTGTTTCCCTTGTTCTAAATCTAATCCCTTCACTTGGATATCATCTCCTGAGCTTGTCTCTCTCTCTTGCTTGCCACTTTTCTTTCCTTCCATTTTCCTAAGTTCCTTCTCACCCTGCACATGAGCTTAGGTCTCCCCTATCCTTAAGAGACCCCCACCTGACTCTACAGTACCCAGTAACTGCTATTAGCTTTCTGTCCTTTCACATCTGAACCTCACAAAACAGTAGCTATCTAACCAAGCAACTCATATAGTACCTGGCACACAGTAGGTGCTCAGAGGTTTGAATGAATGAATTAGTAATTCCTTAATACTCCATTATTAATTCTGTAGCTTCTCAGCCTTTTCATCTCTAAGTTATGGGCCCAGAGTTATGACCTAACTGCCAAATTCAGCCTTTTCTCTGTGATCCTCTTTGCTTTCTTACATTTGATACCTAACCAGTACTTCCTTCTTGAACCTCTCCTCTGATGTTTGTAAAATTGTAAATATTTTGTAAATGTAGATGTGTTAATAATGTAAGATATAGGTTGATTGACTTTTCTGACCACATCAACTCTGTATCCTTTACTTGCTTCTTTACCTTTCTGCTAGTTGTGGCCATTCCCTAAGAGTCCAGCTTTGGCCGGCCATTCTTCTCGAATCGTTCAACTAACATTCATTGAGTCCCACCGACTATGTTCCAGGTACACTGCTCGGGAGTCTAACTGGGGTGGTTGGGATAGGACTGGGCACAGAGGAGGGAGTTGCAGTCCCTACCCCAAAGGGACTCTCACAGCATTGGAGTAGGAAAAACAAACACTGTCTCCTCCTCCGCCTTCACTGGCTCCTCCTCCTGATGGCCCTCTTTCAGTTCAGACGAAGGTTCTCGTGATTCCCTGGGCTTGATGTCTGAGGGCCAGCGTCTTTCACTCATTCTCTACCTCTGATTAATCGGTTTCTGCTCACCGCACAGGACCTCTGTTCTGTCCTTTCCTTGCTGCTGCCACCGCTCTAACCCACGCTCCCCTCCCTCCATTTCTTCCCTTTGTCTCTTCCCTCCTCACCATTTTCAGATCACCTACTAAGTACCAGTGACTCATGTTGGTATTACTGAAGTTGTCCCTGCATTAATCAAGACTCCTCTGTGGCAAATGACGGAAACTTATCTTGAATTTGGCTGAGGAAAATGGGAGCATTATTGAAGAATCTTGGATAACTCCCAGAATTAAAGGGATTATTATAACCAAATTTAATGAGAAGAAAACCAAAACAGCTTTGGTATCTTAGGGACTGGAACCAGAGACTTGAATACCATCAGAATTCTCTTCTTGTCTGTTTTTCTCTGCATGTTGACTTCATTCTCCTGTTGCAGATTGGCTTCTTCCACATGTGAGGTATATGGCTGTTGGCGGCTCTGGGCTCACATCTTCTCAGCTTTGCCATCAGAGAGGAAAGAGCTCTCTCCCTGATCCAGTTGAGAGAATGCCAGGGAAGGACTTTTGCCCACTCTTGAGCCAGTCACTATGGCCAGGTGGGGTGGGGGTATTTTGATTAGCCCAGCTTGAGTCTGGTCCTTGCCCCTAGGAAATTACTGCGGTTGGGGTATTCTGTGATTAGTTCCTCCACTTGGTGCTGGGAGTGTGAGGTGGTGATCAGCAGTTTCCCCAAAAGAAGGGAGAGATTTACAACCTATAAAGGGGGCAGGGGAGGCATGGGCACTCAGAGTACTTGGAGTCCACTCCATGCACTGTTTGAGTCTTTGCTTCCGTCTCTCCGTTTCCCATTCTATACTATTTTAAGAGTAATCTTTTAAAAATGTTCCTTTTTTGATCCAGCTGTTCCCTAGTGCAGCAGTTCTCCAACTTTAACATCAGTAACCTGGAGTGACTTGTCCCAGGAGAGACGCAGATGCTCAGCTCCTCCCCTAGTATCTGATTCAGGGGCCTGGGGTGGGGCCTGAGAATATGTATTTCTGACCTGTTCCCGGGGAATTCTGATGCTGTGGGTGCATGGACTTGGCTGTGATAAACCACTGCCCTGGTGGAAAGACCCTGACTCCTCCTTGACTTTAGAACACTGACCAAGTTCTTCAACTTCTCATGGAAGGTACTCCTTAGTCTGACCCTTTTCTGGTCTTCTCTCATTGTTCCATTTTAGAATCCCTGTGTTCCAGTTTGACTTGTCTGATTCCTGTTCTTTAAAAAAACTTTCTACTTTCTTACCTCCTTGCCTTTGAGAATAATTAATTGGAATGACCTTTACACTCACCGCCGAATTCAGGATTTTAACTAAGGCATAACTTAAATTCTGTTTCTAACGTCTTCTCTAACTACTTCAGACAAAAGCAATCTTTTTTCCTCAGAACTGCTGTTCATTCATTCATTCAGAAAATATTTATTGAACTCCTACCCTTTGAGGGGCATTGTGTCCATAGTAATGAACAAAACAAAATCCCTGCTCTCAATGGAGCTTACATTCTAGTGGGAGACACTGAAACAAACATTCCTGGTGGTACTGAGGAAAACAAAGCTGGGCAAGGGAATAGAGGTGAAAGAAAAGGGAGGTCAGGGCTACTTCACATGTAGCATGAGGGGATCCCTCTGATAAGGGGACATTTGAGCAAAGATCTGAAGAACTAGAGAGAAGAGCACTCTTTGTATGTATCATTCATGTGGATTGCATTATTTATTACCAAATATTATGCTGTTTTTCCATGTGTATATTTCTTACCTCCCCAGTAGGTTTTTAAGATCCTGAAGAGTAGTGGCCCCTCAACACTTACTAACTTCGCACCACTAGCATGTTGCCTCAAACGTGGGCATTTAGTTGACTGTCTGTCCCTGATGATGATGATCATACACATGAAACTGATCATTGTCTTTCCTTATATGAATGTAGACCCAACATAATAAATACCTGAAAGTAAAATATATTTTGTAAGTTGCATTAAGAGAGTCAGCTTTAAGTGGGACTTACCATTTGTTGTATGTGCTTTCCTCATAGTGAGTCTAATTTTCACAATTACACCTTGGTCTCATTGAATGAAGAATTTAATCGTGGACGAGGACTAAATGTGGGTGCCCGAGCTTGGGACAAGGGAGAGGTCTTGATGTTTTTCTGCGATGTTGATATATATTTCTCAGCCGAATTCCTTAACAGCTGCCGGTTAAATGCTGAGCCAGGTGGGTAAAATGTTAGTAGGTGAGTTGAGTGTAGAATTTAGAACAATGTCAGCACATCCCATATTTTGAATCAAGTTAATTATGTTTTTTAAAGGTTTTTTTGGTGTAATTTAGCTGGAATATTAAGTAGAAAAGTGAAAATTTGCCCCTCTGAAGTTCATACCCCTTGTTCTATTATGGCCAGATTCCAGTGTATACATTTGGATTCAGATAAACAAATGCAAAGAAATAAGTCTTGAAATTGACAAGGAGGAAGTAGCACCCATCAAAAAAGAGCAAAGTGATAGTGTGATGTGTGAGATTCAGAAGCACTGTACCTCAGGCAGGTGGTGCCAACACACAAGCAGGCATGCACTCACGCAGAGGTCTAGATACAGATGGTGCTTGGTCTCCAGACTGTGCATTTTGGGATGATTACTATACTTTGTTTTATGTTGTACGTATTTTTTGAAAATGTTAAGAGCAAATGACATTTTTATATATCAAATATTATTTTAAATGTGAAAAGGAAGTTTTCTATATTAAAAAAATCTCATAGTAAATGTTTTTTTATATAGAACTACTCATATCGTACAAATTATCATCTTCTTATTAATCAATTTGGTTAGGGATGGTTGTCAGGAACTTTCTGAGAGTCAAGTGGGTAAAAAAGGGTTAGATTTACCTTTTTTTTTTACCAGGCAAAAAAATATATTTTACATTATTTCTTTAATGTAAAAGAAATAGATTTGCCTCTGGGAAATTGAGCTCCCCTTCCCTAAGTGGGTTTTAATGAAGATGAGATGAACATCTGCTGGGGATCTTGTAATAAAAAGGCTGCCACATTACTTACAGGGTCCTTGACAATTTCTGAGTGCTACATATTATCACGTCTGATTGAGGCCAGTCTCAGCAAGAGGTTCTCTATTGAGAGGAGATGGGCTAGTTAGTTAGCCTTAAAGGGTCCCTTCAGTGCTAACAATCTGAATGCTAATGACAAGGCCTTTTGAGGGGGCTGTTACATCATGTATTTTTAACTCCATCTTCCCAAGTTTTTCAAATCTTGTTTAGATCTGTCTGCAGTTCTATATTCTAATTATTCTTTATGTATCCATTATACAATATCCTTTGGATTCACTGTTTTTATGATTCATTTTGAAGGGTGAGTTTAACAGAAGTTTCTAAGTTTCTTGGTGATTGTCAGAGGTTAACCTACATCTGTTACTGCTAATTCGATGAAATAATGATTAATAAATGGTTCACCTCAGAACAGGTGAGAGAATGCTTTTGTGCATCGCCCCAGAGTCAACGGGAATAAACATGTCAAAAGGGAATAAAGCACCGTTTAGTCTTTTTTTCTCTGTTCTTTTGCAAGGTTATAGTTTCATAGCCAAACTTACTGATATGTTATAAAATCATCATCATGTTCATCAACATGAGGTTTCAATAACCTGAACATTGATAAAATACAAAATAAAATAAGATCATCATATATAACAAAGAAACACTTTAACAAAGTCATAGTAGATATTACAATAAAGATCAGTGCTTTATTTTATTACTTCTTTTTGTGATGTAAACATATTTTAATTTATAGGTAAGAAGGTGTTTTACCCTGTGGTGTTTAGTCTTTACAACCCTGCCATTGTTTATGCCAATCTGGATGTGCCCCCGCCTGTGGAACAGCAGCTGGTAAGACTCTTACTATCGGTTATGAAAAGTCTCAGAGATCCTTGCCTGGTTCCTTTATGTTTGTTTCACAAACAGAAAACATAGTTTCAATTAAAAACTGTAGTTACTATGAACACACTTTCATAGTGTACTCCCTCCATAAAGTGTGATTCTGGCAGGAGGTTGCGGGGTGGGCAGAAAAGTTTAGGCTAGAGAGAAAAATTCAGATTCTAGATTGTGAAAATTGTACGGTCATTTCTACCAACTTATTTTTAGTAATACTAAAAATAAATTTTAATTTTAGAAACCTTACTAACTGGAAATTAAATCTACTAAATAAATAAGAAGGAATAATATACTATGGGAAGTTACTTAGAAAGTCTTGGAATGGGGATGCCATATATCAGAACTTACAGTAATTGACAAAGTTACAAAAGTTTTGAAAAAAATTTAAATAAATGTGTGGAATAATTTAGATTTACAGAAAAGTTG
Source organism: Lipotes vexillifer (assembly GCF_000442215.2). Lineage (NCBI taxonomy): Eukaryota > Metazoa > Chordata > Mammalia > Artiodactyla > Lipotidae > Lipotes > Lipotes vexillifer. The sequence continues at coordinate 145,529 of NW_006777513.1, forward strand.
GAAAGATAGTATAGAGAGTTCCTGTACTTCACCCAGTTTCCCCTGTTGTTTACATCTTACATAGCCATGGTTCATTTGTCAAAATTAAGAAATTAACATTGGTAAGTTACTGCTAACTACACTATAGATTTTATTAGGATTTCACCAGTTTTTCTACTACACCTCCTCTTTCTGTTCTAGGATCCAGTCCAGGACACTATATTGCATTTAGCCTAATCTTCTATTGTTAACATTAAGAACAAAAAGGAAACAAATGAACCAAGAAGACAATTTAACATGTTTAAAAAGTGAAAAGTAACTCCGGGAAAGAAATAAAGATAAAGGTGGAAATTAATGAACCAAAAATAATAGATTGACAAATATAGGCGCTTATTCTTTATGTGCAGAAAAAATGTAATCATAAAGTGGGCAGATTCAGGGTAAAATAGAAAAAACAACAACGTACAAAATTAGAATAAGAAAACATTAAGAGAAATCTATTTCATATAGTAAGTTTCAAAAATTCTAAATAAAAGGAAAGATTTGAGAGTTTATAAAATATTAGCATGAACTAAATTCATGTAAATTTTTTTTTTTTGTACTTTTATTTTATTTTATTTTTGGCTGCACCACACAGCATGCGGGATCTTAGTTCCCTGACCAGGGATCAAACCCACGCCCCCTCCATTGGAAGCATGGAGTCTTAACCACTGGGCCACCAGGGAAGTCCCTCGTGTTAATATTTTATAAAAGCTCATGTTAGTATTTTATAAATAAAAGAGATGGAAGCTCTGAAGAGACGAAGAGCAATTTAAAATATTAGAACAGTTATCAAACATTTAACCTGCAGATACGTAGATATGTTTCACTGGTGAGTTTTTCCAAACTTTCAAAGAACAGATAGTATTAGTGCCATATGATCTACTTAATATATTATAAGAGGCCAGCATTATCTTCATACCAACCCGTGGCAAAGCATGTATACATAAACATACACACACACACACACACACACACACACACACACACACACACACACACACACACTTCTACCTTATCTGTAGGCCAGTATTACTTAGGAATATAGATACAAATGGGGTCAAAGTGGCAAACTGAGCATCTACATCTGCCTTATCTGACACCCTAAATCCTTTGTAGAAGTGAATTATTAAAAATAAAAAGGCATATTCGTATTGGAGAATGAGAGAAGTGCCATTAGGAGATCTAAATTTTGAGAAATTTCTGTAAGATGACAATAGTTGTCATAGGGTTGATTAATGGAGGAGAGAACAGTCTGAAACATATTCAGGACAACACTGAAGATGGGGCTGCCTTGCATCCTCTGAGCTCATAGAAGACAGGGAGTGGTAGAGTATCTGTGCTTCTCTGGAAGGTGTGCTGAACAGCAGGCATCACAGGCACTGACCTACAGGCTGAGGCAGTGTGTGTGGTCCCTGGAGCTAGAAAGGCAGGGTAGGGTCCTAGGAATACTGAGTTGTAGGGTGGATAGGGAGCCCCAGACTCCAGAGGTGAGCTGTTGTTGGCACATTTTGCCCAAGACCACGTTTAGCCCCTCCTTCACTATTGCTGGAGATAGACCCCTGTAATCATAGCTAACAACCAGGGGTTTTTGAACAATGATTTTTGAAACAAAAATGAGTAGCAGCTAACCACAGCTAGCCAAACATTTGAGGGAAGCTAACACAATGAAAGAGGCACCAAATTTTAATAAATAGAAAAATTAACATATGAGAATATGAATACAGATAGAAAACAACTTTAAATATATGTTTAAGGAAATTAGAGAAAATGTTAATTTTGTAAAACTATTTGTTGCTAAAAATAGAGTCAGAACTTGGAAATTGTGAAAATATAAAACTCAGTAAATGGGCTGAATAGCAGATGGTCACAGTTGAAATAGTTTATAAACTGGCAGACAGGCCAAGAGACAATGTGAGAGAAAAATTGAGATGTGGGAAATCAATTCAGAAGCTCCCAGATTGTTTAATAGGAGTTCCAGAAGAGAAAGAAAAGAGAATAGAGAGGGGAGGAAATAGAAGAAAACTTCAAAGAACTAAGAAAAGATAAGTCTTCTGGCATTTGAGAACAGAAGTCAAGGGACAATCCTAATAGTTTCCAGAGACGCCAAAAATAGCAAAACCTAGCTTGTCTACAAAGGAATAATAGGTTGGCACTCGCGGCCTTCGTGATAATATTGGTATTAGAAGATAATAAAATGATACCTTGAAAATTCTGAAGAAAAATAACTTCAATTATAGAATCCATATTTGACTAATTTGAGGGCAAAATAGACATTTTTGAACACTGAAGAACTCAGAGTTTATTTCTCACAGACATTTTCTAATTCAGCAGAATGAGAATGAGCACATTGAAAGAGGAAGACCTGAGAATAAAACAGTGGTCAGGGCCTTCCCTGGTGGCGCAGTGGTTAAGAATCCACCTGCCAACGCAGAGGACACGGGTTCGAGCCCTGGTCCGGGAAGATCCCACATGCCGCAGAGCCAAGCCCGTGCGCCACAACTACTGAGCCTGTGCTCTAGAGCCCGTGAGCCACAACTACTGAGCCCGAGTGCCACAACTACTGAAGCCCATGCACCTAGAGCCTGTGCTCCCCAACAAGAGAAGCCACCGCAGTGGAGAAGCCTGCGCACCACAACGAAGGGTAGCCCCTGCTTGCCACAACTAGAGAAAAGCCTCTGAGCAGCCACAAAGACCCAATGCAGCCAAAAAACTTTATTTAAACGCAGCCAAAAAAATTTTATTTAAAATAAATTATTTTTAAAAAGTGGTCAACAACAGCAAGAACCTAGTAAAACTTTAGTTTCTTTAAATAGTTGTTGATGAAACACATAATAAAAAATAAGTTAATAGCAATTTAGGATTAAAAAGTCAAAGGGTATATACATGGTATACATACATGTATGACCTAACTTTGTCCCAAGAAACCCAGAAGCAGCGCCATCTTTAGAGTAAAAGACATACCCAGCTCCCAGATCTTAGTGCTGGGACAGGAAATAGAGGAGCCTGGAGCATCCTGTAGCTCTAGAAAGTAAGGAGATATTCAAACAACAAAAGGATGAGGGTATGTCAGAGGGACACAAGAGCCTGAAAGGGCTCCCAGTGGCAAAGCTGGAACAATTTGAGCAACAAAATAAATAACCTAGTACTGGATTATAACGCCAGCATAAAATAAATATCCATGAGTCCATACTGATATAAATAAATTTGTGAGTGAGTAAATAATTAATAATAATGAATGAACTGGGTAGATTGATAGGTTGATTAGATTAGATAGGGGGAAAAGAGATCTTCCCTACCAAATTCTAAATAACTTATAGATACTCCCTTTTCCAGAAGGTGGAGCTAGGTGACTCACTTCCAAAGAAACTATGAAAAAAGAAAAACTGGTAGGTTTCAACAGAGAAACCTGGCAGACACCACCTTAAACCAAGTAATGAAGGTTAACAATACTAGTGTTGTCATGTACCCCCTCATATGATGTAACAAGAAAGGCACTTCACCCCTGTGGTCTTTCTTCCAAAAACCTATAACCCCAGCCTAATTATGAGAAAAACTTCAGACAAACCCAAATTGAGGGACATCCTATAAAATACCTGACCATTACTCCTCAAAGCTGTCAAGGTCATCAAAAACAAGACTGAGAAAATGTCACAGTTTCTCAGGAGACTAAGGAGACATAACACCAAATGCAATATGGTCGCCTGGACTGGATCCTAGAACAGAAAAAAGGACATTAAAGGAAAAACTGGTGGAATCCAAACAAAGTCTGCAGTTAGTTAATAGTAATATACCATTGTTGGTTTCTTAGTTTTGACAAATGTACCACAACGGTGTAAGATAATAACATTTAGGGGAAGCTAAAAGCTACAAGAGAAGTATATGGGAACTCTTTACTATGTGGCAACTTTTCTGTAAATCTGAAATTATTTCAAAATAAAAAGTTTATTTATAAAAAATTTTACTTGGAAAAACAAACCAGAAGAAGTGCAAAATGGACTCAACCTATGAGGGTGAAGAGCGAATATTCTTGTCTGGTTTGGGAGGAGGTGGGTGAAGAATGATTTGAAAGTGGATTCATTCTAAGATGTTGTATAGAAAAATAAGTTTAAGTACTTCCATTTCAAATTGTAGTTTCACCAGTTTGTAACCATTGCAAGTTATTTAACCTTTCTAAGCTTCATTCTTCTCACTTAAAAAGCATAAGACAAAAGTTTGCTCTCCATAATATTTAAAGTTGTATTAGAAGTAAATAGGAAATACACCAAATAGGAAAAAAATAGTTAAAAGGCATTTGATAATAATTCACAGTAAACATATTTAAATAGTCATTCTTACTAAGAATGCATTAAAACAGCAGTGTGATACTTTTCTTTTGCTGTGAAATAGCTGTTTTTAAAAACAGCCATGTGAGTGAGGCTGGTGGGGTAGGGGCTCCTCCGTCCCTGCCAGTGGTGTGGGAATGCAGGTGAGCTTTCTGGGTCAGGAGTTTTCAAACAGGTTCATCCCTCTGATCCAATAATTTCCGCTCCCAGGAGTCTCTCCTGAGGAAATAATCAGAGGTGTAGAGTAGCAATATGCATAATATTGACAAGATTGAAAGCAAGCAAAACTCTAATAATAAAATGATAAATTGAATTACAGTATATACTGTGGTGAATGTTGTGTGTCAAGAGGAAAATGTTCATGAAATGGAAATAAATACAACGGCGTAAACGTAGAGGTAAATGTGAAGTTAAAAAATGGTAAAAGGTGTATATATATTTTAGATATTTTAATGCTATAATAGCTAGTGTTTTTATGTACCCTTTTGTTCGTGCAAGGTACTGTGCTGTTTTTTATACACGTTAACTCATTTAATCCTGTAACAACCTTTGAGGTGGGTGCTATTATTAGCCCTATTTTACAGATGAGGAGACAGCTGTGCATGGATGAGTGCCCCTCCCCTAATGCACAGCTGGCCAGGATGGGGCCAGGAGCCCGGGCACTGTGGCTCCATAGTCTCCACTCTGTTATATTAGTTCATCAAATAGTGAATGTCCATTCTGTGCCAGCCATTATTCACCACTGTAACCCCAGCACGTAGAACCGTACAGATGTGATTGTTGTTCGCAAGAATCTTTAGTCTGGTAGGAAAAGACAGACAATAAAATCAATTAACAAATACCATGCAGATCATTAAAACAGGCTGCGTTGTGAAGAGTGATTAGGTGGTATCTGTGTTGCGTTGGGTCAGAAAGGCCTCTCTGAGATCGGGCTGTTGGAGGGGCTTCCGAATGAAAGGAGGGAACCTGCTACACAGTGACTGGGGAAGGCAGTGCCAGGCAGAAAGACAGCTAGTAGATTTTCTAAGGTGGCTGGAGCACAGGGAGCAAGCGGGCACAGAGGTGGGCCAGGTCGTGTAGAGCTTGCTATACCCCTGTAAGGGGTTTGAATTTTATGTAAGTGTGAGAGAAAGCCTTGGGAGTTTTGGTTCTTTGGAGAATGTAGCCAGTTAGGCTTTTGCAGTAGACCAGGGGCGGTGCTGTGGCTTGGGTGAGGATGGTGATTGTGGAGAAAGGTTTGGCTATGATTTAGAGACAGAACTGACAGAGCTTGCTGGTGGATTAGATGTGGGGAGTGAGGGAAAGACAGGTGTGGCAAGAGGAGAGATCAGGACTTCAATTTGAGCATGGTAGGTGTGTGTTGGTTATCAGACGTCCAAGGGAAAATGCCAAGTTGCCAGGGGGATTCATGAACCTGCCGTCTGTGAGCAGCTGAGGGCTGGAGATGTAGGTTATGTGTGGATAGCTGCATCTCCCACATGCTTAGGAGAAAGAATAAAATGTAAAAAAATATTAACAGTCAGGGGTTGTAGACAATATGAGTTTCCTTCTACTTTTCCTCAGTGAAAATGTGCTGATTTAAAAATCTAACAAAACCAATGACTCTTTTCCCCAAGTCTGATAATATTTGAAGAATTTTTAAAGAAACTAAAGTTATAAATGAAGTCATAATATTTATAAAATCAGAATTGACCTGGGGTAGAAATGTCAGAGTGGATGTTTTAATACTTTGCACCAGGATTATATATATTATATATTTTTTGACAAAGGAGATAAGAATATTAGAGCCCAATCTTGGTTTTGCCACAAAACTTATGCCTCTATAAATTTATTTATTCATTTAACAAGTATTTATTGAAAGCCTATCCTGTGCCTTGCATTGTTCTAGGTATAGGGATATAGCAGTGAGCAAAATTAATAGCGAGCAAAATTAACAAAAAGTCCTGCCCTCAGGAAGAAGCCTTCCGCCCCCCGCCAAATTTTAAAGGAAAATTTGTATTTTATTTATTAGCTCCTACTTGAGCCAAGTCCTCAGTACTGCCTGGTTCATTCTGTTTTCCGGAGTGGTTCTCCCATTCTGCACAGCAGCTTTTTCAGACTGTCCCACTCTTCTCAAAAGCTGCCTCCTCTACAGACCTGTATATTCCTATATTCCTGCTATCTGCAAGAACTTCCAGTCTGTGGTTGCCCTACAGATCACTGAAATTCATTGTGTGCAGAACCTAGCTCCATATCATCCATCTCTGGGCTGGTCCTCCCCTGCCCCCAGCCCCGTGTTCCTGCCTGCTCTTGTGGGGGAGGTACCGTCACATACCCATTGTCAGGACAACAGTCTGCTGTCATCCTTGGATGATCCTTCCGTCTCATCCCCTGCTCCTGCCCATTGAGTCACTTGCTGACTTCTGTCAATTCTGTGTCCTAAATCTTTTCTACATCCATCAAATTTTTTTTCTTTCTGGACATACCATGACAGTCTATACCACCAGCCTCTTATCCCCAGATTATAACTGTTGCCTCTTAACCAGCCTCACTGCCTCCATTCTTGCCTTCTTACCTCTTCTCTCTCCTTATCTCTTCTCCCTTATCATCCAGAATGATCTTCCAAAAACATCATCTGACCACATTACTCCTTTTGCTCCTACTCTTCAGAGAACCCCCATTACCATTAGAATAAAGCCCAAACCATGTGACCAGGCACACATAGTTCTCTCTGATGTGGCCCTGCTGATCCCTCTAGGCCAGGGGTCAGCAGTCTGTGGCCTGCAGGCCAGATCTGGCCTGCTGCCTAGTTTTGAATGGCCCATGAGTTAAGAATGGTTGAAAAGTATTTTTAAAAGGATAATATTTCATGGCACATGAAAATTATATGAAATTCAAATTTCAGTGGCCTTAAAGTTTTTTGGAACACAACGTGTTCATTTGATTATTTAATTGTTAGTGACTGCTTTCACACTACAGTGACAGAGTTGAGTAGTTGAGACAGAGATTCTATGTTCTGCAGAGCCTAAAATATTTACTGTCCAGTTCTCTATAAAAGTTTCCTGAGCCCTGCTCCACATTTATGGGCACCTCTACTTCTGACCCCAGTGTTTAGTCCCACCATCTTTCACCCACAGTGCTCTCTTCCATCACAGGCCTTTGCGTAAACCGTTCCTTTGCCTGGAACTTTCTCCCAGCACATCTTTCACTTGACTAACTCCTACTTATCTCTCAGATCCCAGCTCTAACTTCATTTCTTGGAGGAAGCTGTTTCAGGATGCTGCAGCCTGGGTGAGGTGCCTGCCTCTCTCCTCTCTGTCACCCTCCTCACATCCATATCCTATCCTCATTTCCCTCCTTACCCAACTCAGACTCCATGGTCAGCTGTTATCCACAACCTCTTTTTTGCCATACGCTCACCTCCTTCATCCCTCACTCCTTCCAGTGTTTTCTCTTAGAACCCTAACCTGGTTAAGGGCAACTCTGTCAACCAGGCCCCAGAGCAGCAGAATGTGGAGAGTGAGAGACACAGAGTCCCACTACACAGCATAGCTTTAAACATGACCACAGGCCTCAGGAGTCCCAGACTGCCGGGAAATCCTGTGCCTTACCCTAGTCCACCCACTCTTTGTCCTCCAAGCCCGCCACACTATCCTTCTCACGCCTCCCAGCAGCCCTCACCACTCCTCACTCTCCACATATCTGTTTCATTTAGAAAAGAGAAGCAGTCGGATGTTCACTTCCTTATTCTCCTGTCATGAGATCCATCGGCCTCACTGGCTCTGTATCACATTCTCAGCCTCTCTCCAGTCCCAGTGGAGGAACTGCCACATTCCTTCCTAAGGCCAGCTCGTCCTTTTGTAGTGAACTGCATGGAGCTCATCCCTCATGCCTAAACAAGGGCACCCCTCAGCCATTCTTCACTCTCTCCTATCCTAACATTTTGCCTCTTCTAGATCATTGCCATAAGCCTACAAAATACTGTAATACCACTTATGTTTGGAAAATGTAATAGCTGTTTCTTGACCTGGGGCCTCATTCTTCTTGCCCTTGTTTTCTGAGCTCTTGCCACAGTTGTTTCTTTACTGTTTGTCAAACACTCCAAGTGAGCTCCTCCCTCAGAGCCATTGTACATGCTTCTGGAATGATCTCCACATATTTGCGTAGCCCACTCCCTGATTTCAGTAGGGTCCCTGCTCAAACGTTACCTCCCCATAGAGGCCTTTTGTGGCCATTATATCTAAAATAGGCTTTCTGTCTTGCTCTTTGTTTAGCCTACGGCATCTTTCTTTCCAGCATGTGTCACCACCTGAGACCTATATTTACTTATTGGTTATTTTCCCATCAAAACGGAGGCTCTGTGGTAGCAGGGATTTTGTCACCTCTGTTCCCTGCTGGGTCCCAGCTCCCAAAACCAAGTCCAACAGATTAAACACTTGTTGAATGTATGAATTTTAAAAGGAGGTTTATCAAGCTTCAACTTTTACTTCATTCTGCAGGCGCAGTGTCATCAAAGCCCTGATTTTCTTTTTCTTTCTCTGCTTGGACTTCAGTGGTGACTGCTCCATTTTAAAGCTGGTTTCCCTCATGGTGGGAAAGGACTGCTGCAGTTCCAAACTTCACATCTATACCCTACACCAGGGGTTGACACACTTATTCTGTAAAGAGCCACATAGAAAATATTTTAGGTTTTGCAGACCATACAGTCCCTGTTCCAACTATTTAATAACTCTGCCATTGTACCACAAAAATACCCATAGACAATTTGTAAACAAATGAGTGTGGCTTTGTTCCAGTACAGTTATTTGCAAAGCCAGGTGGTGGTTGCTTACTCCTGCCCTACACCATCCAAAGAGAGCAAATGTCTTTTCTAGTAGCTCTCAGAAGAATGAGGGGGCTTTGTTTTCCAAAGTTCCCAATAGCCCTCCTGTTTTAGCATGTTGACCTGAACTTTGTCTAATGCCTAATCAGTTCCTAAGTGAGTAGGGTGAGACCGTCTCACTGGCGTAGCGTGCTCATGGCCCAGTCTGACGCTGCCAAGTGGAAGGAGCGTCCCTGAAGCTCACGGGCTGCATGGGGCCAGGTAATTACCAGAGCAAAACTTTACACAGTTAGGAAAGCGGTAGGGGAATGGATGCTGGCCAGGCACCAAATAAGGTCTACTGTGTAGAAGTGATCAGTGTATTACGGTATGTGCTTGTGCAACTGGTGTCCTCCTTAAACAGAATGTAAGCCCCCTGAGGTCAGGCATCAAATTCTTTGATTATTAGTAACCTTAGCTTGTACCTTGTACAAGCCTTGAACAAATTAAATTGAAAGTAGAGAACAAAAGTATGGGCACCAAGCGGGGACAGCAGGGTAGGGGGTGGGGTGGTGGTGGTGGGATAAATTGGGAGATTAGGATTGACATACACATACTAATTTGTATAAAATAGATAACTAATAAGAACCTGCTGTATAAAAAAAGTAAAATAAAATTCATAAAACAAAACAAAACAACAAAAAAGAAGTAGCAAGAATCCTATGCTCATGGGGATTACTGTATTTTTGTTGGTTTTGTAAGGATTTAATAATATAAAGGCATCTGATCCATTATCAATCACATAAATGACAGGAAAAAGTATTATTTGGAAAATATTTTAATTTGTTTCATTGTTGATTGAAACTACTTCTAGTTTTTGAGGGATTAAATTGAATTTTGTTTTTTAAACTTAAGGTTCACAAAAAGGATTCTGGCTTTTGGCGAGATTTTGGCTTTGGAATGACTTGTCAGTATCGATCAGATTTCCTGACCATTGGTAAGTATACCTTACATTTAAGGATAGGACTTTAGGTATATACTGTAATATGGCATTTTTATAAAAGGTCTCAGATCTAAATGTTTTCCTATTAAATTTTGAATGTCTGAGATTAGCTGAAGAGTCTGGAAATATGAAAGGCAAAGTGAGCTTATAATTAGTGTCTTTGAATAGAAAAATGAGGTCATAATGATAAAATAAAATACCCATATTTGCAGTTGTTTCGAGTACTCTTACAAAAGATCTGTACCTGGCTTTGGTGGTGTACTCATGAATTGTTACAGCTAGAAATAATGTTGGGCTATCTAGTCCAAGGGCTTTCATATTTTTTACTTGGAGAGGAAACCACCGATTTCTTGAACATAATGCAAAATCCCAGTATTTAAAACAAATGGGAAAACGCCTACTCTTTCTAGCTCTCGTTGAAGTTGGAGTGGGGAACTTGGAATCACTGGCTTAGTTATCCACTCCCCTAAACCAAAGCTAACCATGAAGAATCTCGTCTAAGCTACCTGCCCCACTGAACCTTTAGTCTCACCCAGCAAAAATTAAAGTATCAGAGCCTAGTTTAAGGAAGCAGGCTGAAACCTGATTCATTCATTCCATGTCTCCTGATTCATTCAGGGGCTACCTTTCCACAGCGTGTTAGAATACATGGTATATATATTTTTTAATAGAATATATTTTATGTATTTTTTAGGTCCATCTTATCTTCATTTTTATAATCAGCCATTTGTTTTGGAAATTCCTACACCTTGTCCTTTTTTTTTTTTTTTTTTTTTGGCTCATCTGAGTGGTAACACATGGTTATTTAGGGATAGTCAAATTTTTTAAAAATTTTATTTATTTATTTTTGGCCACGTTGGGTCCTCGTTGCTGTGCGTGGGCTTTCTCTAGTTGCAGCGAGGAGGGGCTACTCTTCGTTGCGGTGCACAGGCTTCTCATTGTGGTGGATTCTCTTGTTGCAGAGCACAGGCTCTAGATGCACAGGCTTCAGTAGTTGCAGCACACGGGCTCAGTAGTTGCGGCACACGGACTTAGTTGCTCCGCGGCATGTGGGATCTTGATCAGGGCTCGAACCCATGTCCCCTGCATTGGCAGGCAGATTCTTAACCACTGTGCCAGCAGGGAAGTCCTCCACCTTGTCTTTTTATCTCTGTAACAAATGATGGAAAATCAGCAAGTAGTAATAAAAAAGACTATTACGTGAAACTAATGCCTTTTTCCCTGATTTCTTGCTTAATAAAATAGTAAGGATACATCACTACCTTCTGACCTCTGTTATTTCTCACTGCTCCTTTCTCATTGTTTTTTCCTTGTATTTCTATTAGATACATGTTGGAGCAGTTAATGGTGTCCCACATTTCTCTGAGACTGTTCATTTTTCTTCATTGTTTTCCTATTTGTATTGCATAATCTCAATTGATCTATCTTCAGGTTCACTGATTCTTCTTTTGTTAGTTCAGATCTACTGTTGAGCTGCTCTAGTGAATTTTTCATTTGAGTTATTGTGCTTTTTAACTCCAGAATCTCATTGCTACCTCTTTATTAATATTCTCTTCTTAATGAGACATTGTCATCTTACTTTGTTACTTCTTTAAGCATGATTTCTTTTAATTTTTCTAACATATTTAATGGTTGTTTTGAAATCTGCTAAAACTGACATCTGGGCGCTCTCACAGGCAGTTTCTGTTGCCTGCTTTTCTTTTGGTATATGGGTCACACTTTTCAGTATTCTTTCAATACTTTTTTTAAAACTGGACATTTTAGATAATATTTTGTGTTGATTCTAGATATTGACTCCCCCTGCCTCCAGGGCTTGTATTTTGTTTTGACTTTGCTTATTCATTTATTAATTGACTTGGCTTTACTATTTTAGTGAATTCTGTCTCCCTACCCTCTGCCTCCCAACAATATGAAGCTTCTCATGTCACTCATCAGGGCATGTTGCACAGCCATCCTGGGATGACGTTGGATTTAGCGGGGCTCTCTTTGACTGTCTCTTTCCATGCCTGTTGATGTCACTCCTATCTATTAGGCTGCACTAATTTGCTCGCTGATTTGACAGTGCTCTGGGACATAAATTGCTCCATAGTCTGAACCAATTAAATCGAACCCTTTTGCAGGGTAGTTTTTGAGGTTTGCCTGGACCCCAGGAGGGCTGTGCACATGCCCTGATGTCTCCCTGCCTTAGCTGTCTCTTTGCCTGCCTCGTTCTGGTAAACTGGCTGGCCTATATTTTAGCTTGTTCTAATGGGGCTACCAGCCTCCTCTTTTAATTGTTTACCACTGAATCTCCAGTATTTTCAAGAGCCCCCTTAGGCCTGAATTTCTGCACATTCTCTTTTAAATAAAGTCAGTTCCTTTGGGAAAAGCTCTGGAGCATTTGTTCTTATGGACTGCTGCTTCCCCTGACAAAAAGCTCTGAGCCTCTGCTCCAGACCTGGGGGTGGAGATAGTGGCACACTTCTCTCAGAGGGTCACCCCTGCTTTATGAGCAGGACATTGGGTGGGAGCAGAAGGGCCTACTCCCTCTTGGAGAGCCTCTACCCTATGAATGTGGGCTGGGTGAGAAAGGGAGCCCCTGCCCTCTCAGCAGCACTTGTTTGCAGTTTAGCCTCTTTCATTTGGAGCTTCTGTTCTTGTCCCTCTTTCCTGTCCTTCTGGTATTCCCATTATACATATGTTACACCTTTTGTAGTTGTCCCATAGTTCTTGGATATTCTGTTCTGTTTTTTCTTTTCTTCCCCTCCCCACCCCCCACCCCCAGTCTTTCTCTTTGCTTTTTGGTCTTAGAAGTCTCTATTCACCTGTTCTCAAGTTCAGAGATTCTTTCCTCAGCCAAGTCCAGTCTAGTAGTGAGCCCCTCAAAGGTATTCTTCATTTCTGTTACATTGCTTTTTATCTTTAGCATTTCTTTGTGATTCTTTCTTAGTATCTCTATCTCTCTGCTTACATTAACCACCTGTTCTTGCATGTTGTCTGCTTTTTCCATTAGAGCACTTAGCATATTAATTATAGTCATTTTAAATTCACAGTCCTTTAGTTCCAACATCCCTGCCATATCTGAGTCTGGTTCTAATGTTTGCTCTTTCTCTTCTGATACTGACCAGGATTCTTAGCCTTCCCCAATCAATAGAAATTGACTAGAGGCCAGACAAGAAATTCATACAAGGCTTTATTGGGGCCCCTGCTGCAGCAGCCGGGGACTGAGAACAAAGGACAGGTTCCCTTGCTTGCTCACTCGCTGAGGCAGGGCGAGCTTGTTCCTTATACGTGGTGGGGGTAGGCGTGTGTCCAGGGGTCGGGCCAGAGGGGTGGCTTAGATGGTCTGCCCACCCCTTGGTGGGGTTGAGTGCAGGGGGTGTGCTCAGTTCCCTGCTTTTGCTCCTGACACCCAGTTTTTGCTCCAGGCTCTTTAGAAGTAGCAGTTGGGTTTTTCGATCTTTTGTATCTTTCTATCCATAATTTGCCCCAACTGCGCATTCATGCAGTTATTTTTCGTCCCATACGGTTTCTTTGTATTTTGCTGCTTCAAGGCGAGGTGTGTCCAGGTGTAAGCACTGCAGCACTGCAGCAAAGGGTCCCAGGTCCCAACCTGTCTCACTTCAAACTGTTTTTTGACTTTTAGTTTGCCTAATTTTTTTCCTCATAGCTGAACATGATGTACTGGGTAAAGGACACTGCAGTAAATAGGCCTTTAGTGATGGTAAGGTGTGGGAGAAGAGGAAGAATTCTGTAGTCCTGTGATAAGGTCTCAGTCCATCTTTAAGTGGGCCTGTGAGCCTGGACCATGAACTTCACAATCGTTTCACAGACACAGCCCCCAATCTTAGGTGGGACAGGATGGCTAGAGTGGGCTGGAGTTGCGTATATCCCTTCCCCCAGATAGGTTAGACTCTGGTAAAATAGTTTTTCCTGAGCACAGGCCTTATTAAGAAGAACAAAATGCCCTGACATATTTCAGAATGGTTACTTTCCCCCTCCTTCTGAAAGCGCTAGGGGATTTTTCTCCAGTCTTCACTGTGAGAACCTGGTAGACCTAGAGGTAAAACTCACAAAAGTGTGCAGGCCTCTCTGGAATTTTCACCTCTTAGACTTTTCCACTGAGCCTCTAGCAATTCATCAATTACAGTTCAGATTTTCCTACCCCAGTACTCGTTCCCCTGGAGATTTCTACTAGTCTATTTCTTCCCTAATAGTTGTGATTCTGTCTTACCCACCTATCTGTCTCTTCACAGTTTGCCCTGTGACTTTATTTCTCCGAGGGATCTGAAAAGAGTTGTTGAGTTTTCAGTTCGTTCAACTTTTTACTTGTTGTCAGGATGGAGTGATGACTTCTAAGGTCTGTACGTGCTGGACCAGAAACCGGAAGTCTGTTTATTTTTATACCATCTCTAATATTTGAGGAGCTTATTCGTATCTACAAGGAAGAAAAGCCAAGATATAATCAGACATAGCATTTAGTAAAGCTGTGACTATTTAAAGTAATATTTTTCAGAGATCTCAGGATTATTGTCATGCTATGAGAGTGAAATTAAGTGACAGAATTATTTGACAAAAGACATAATTTGGAAACCTAGCTTTTAATTAAAGAATTAATTTTTTCTCCATTTTTAAGAATCTTTTCTAGCTTTTCAAAAAACTCAAAATAGTTTGTATTCTCCATGCTTCTTTGAAGTTAGTTCAGCTTAAACCAGTTTGAAAATAGTGTGAACTCTATCTCCCTTGATCTAAGTAAGGCTCTAAGTGACATTTACATTGCCAGGTCTACTTGATTCTCTTTAAGTTCTTAGTTGAGCAGCACACACTTGACCATTTCTTTCTCAAGATGCTTTCCTCACTTCACTACTGTGATAGCACATTCTCCAGAATTTTCTCCTTCTTCTGGGGCTGCCTCTGAGTCTCTTTTGCTGACTTGTCTTTCTCTGCCTGTTTACCCTCTAGATATTGACATTTCTTAGCATTTAGACCTGGGCCCTGTTTTCCCTGTAAACTCTAGTAATTTCACTCACTTCCATGGCTTTAAATCATCTGTGTGCCCATTCTCAACACTATGTGTCCACCTTGGTCATTTCTTCTGTTTTCCCCTCTGGAAAGTTTTCTGTGACCCAGAAGAACTTGGATCTCAAAGGATAGAAAGAAAACATAATAAAACAGTAATGGGGCTTCCCTGGTGGCGCAGTTGTTGAGAGTCCGCCTGCCGATGCGGGGGACGCGGGTCCGTGCCCCGGTCCGGGAGGATCCCACGTGCCTCGGAGCGGCTGGGCCCGTGAGCCGTGGCCGCTGAGCCTGTGAGTCCGGAGCCTGTGCTCCGCAACGGGAGAGGCCACAACAGTGAGAGGCCCGCGTACCGCAAAAAAAAAAACATTAATGGTGGTGATATTGTGAATGATTTATATTTCCTTCTCCTTTATTTGACTTTCTAGAGGTTTTCTATAGAACTCTGAAGTTTACAAAGTATCCTCAAGTGTTTAATCTCATTTTGATACTCTCAACAACAGATTGTGAGCTTCTAGAGGTCAGCTGGTAACTGGATTTCTAAACCAGGATGTCAGTCCTCTACTTCAGGTGTCTTTGGATTATACCATGCCATCTCATTTGAAGCAGAATGTTTAAATCTTTATCAGGTTTGACTGTGCTCTGGCTGCCAGGCAGTTATTTAACAGTGTGAGTTTTGATCCTGCAGGTGGATTTGATATGGAAGTAAAAGGTTGGGGTGGAGAAGATGTTCATCTTTATCGAAAATACTTACATGGTGACCTGATTGTGATTCGGACTCCAGTTCCTGGTCTTTTCCACCTCTGGCACGAGAAACGCTGTGCTGATGAGTTGACCCCCGAACAGTACCGCATGTGCATCCAGTCCAAAGCCATGAACGAGGCCTCTCACTCGCACCTGGGAATGCTGGTCTTCAGGGAGGAGATAGAGACGCATCTTCACAAGCAGGCATACAGGACAAATAGCGAATCTGTTGGTTAATGTAATCAGTGACACGTTAGTCTGAACCACAAACCAATTAGCCTTAATTCCAATTCCAGATGCAGTGCCTCTTTCAGAGAAGACATGCTTATCTTTTGTGTTCTTGCTGATATTACTTTAGCAATTTAACTTAGTGTGAGAAGAAAAAGCAAGTTTTGCAATGCAGAGTCTCTGTTTTATGAGTATACTTCACTATGAAATCATTGACAAATCAAAATCTGGTATTTGTTCTAAGAGTAGCTTTGAGTTACTTTTACCCGGCTTCATGTTCTGATGTGTATCCTGGTTGCGTCTGGGCTGAGGGATGGAATGTGTTGTGCTGAAGGTGGGTCGGGAGCATCCTGTTCCCAAAGAGAGGATGGAGTGTTATGGATGGAGTGTGTGGATAAGGGCTCTTCACCTACTGACCACTGAGTCAACCTACTTGGTTTTAAATTAAGATCTTTGGGCAGTTGCTTAAAGGATCCTTTTTCACTGAAGCAGAGAATAATTAAATGACACATCTAAAATCCCCAACTAATCAAGAGAAGGCAGAGACAAATTCCCTCAACTTTGTGTTGTTGCCTAGCCCCCTCAGTGTCTGTTTTTAAACAAATGGGTAATAGTAGAAAATACTAAGGTTATAATCTGTGGCTTGATTGAAAATATAATGTGTTACTAATTTAGCATCATGTTCAGGATTAGGAGTCAAAGTTGCTGTAGACTGTTTTGAACAAACAAATAAACATGGAAACGTCTTTAACAGAACAGTTAATTATGCTGGAGTATAGGACACTAGGGGTGTCTGGGACATCAGTTTACATGAGCCAGGGCCCTATCAGGGCCTTCTTGTGGTGGTTCAGAATAGATGAACATAGCATGGTGTCTTGTGTTTTTGGCTTTGTATTGTCTTATTTAGCATGGATCCATATGTATGTATTATCCTTTTTTTCTAATATGTTAATTAAGCTACATCTGTGTTATTATAATACTTTGAGTTGAGGAGGAGTTTCACTGAAGGAAGAAAAACCAAACAATTTAATGAGGTATACCATAAGATCATACTGATTCGAGAAAAGGGGAGGAGGGGAAGGTTGTCTAAATGGAAATCTGAATTACAGAATATTTTAGAGAAATATATAACTTGCAGATAGAATGATGTTTTAATTGAGGTGTAAATTATATTAAGGAGACAAGATGAGTAAGAAATTATATTCAGATATGACTTACTGTTTTATTTATCACACATGGATCTTTTACCATATGGTCAATTGCTAGATCCATAAATTGGAGATATGGTGAAAGGCACGCATAGATTTTTGAACCTTTGGCTTTTAAAAGGGACCTATATTGAATTGTTTCTATTTGTATAGAAACCCCTGAAAATTCATAGAAGACAAATCATTACTCTTTTTTCTCAGTAAATCATATCATCTGAAATATTATAAATCCCAAATTTCTTGGTGCTACATGAATGCAATTTTATAATAACTCTTACTAAATATTCTTACAAGTTTTTAGTTGGGGTAACATTTAGGCTTAGTTTTTTAAGATGTGTAAAATGTTCTCTGCAAAATTGTTCAGGCCATTGTCTCCTTTTATATACAGTTATTTATTGTGAAGACCAGTGAATTAAGGTATTTAAAGTGAGAGAACCTAATTATTTGCAAAAGCGAGTTGTAGCTGGTTTTTTGACAGAATCAAATGATTTTTTTCCTTTTTTTAAAAAAAAAAAGCTTTTCATTTAAAGATGGAAGCTAAGCAATGGAAACATTACTCTGTTTTTGACAGTAAAAGGTACCAATAAAGTATTTTATTACCGAAAGTTAAATGAAAATGTGATAAGTTAATTTCTTTCTGTTGTAAAATATCATAAATACAGAAAAGTGTATGACATGTAAATGTGTACTTTAAAGAATAATAAAGCCAACGCTAGTGCACCAGCTATTCAGATTAGGATATAAAACATTACCAGTGAAAGACCTCTGTGTGCCCTTTCTTGATCACATACCCTCACTCTCTCCATAATAGTCACTATCCTGATTTTTGTGATAGTTTTTCACTCATTTTTCTTCACAGTTTTCCCAACTATGTATGTATCTCTACCCAATGACTCTTTTGCCTCTTTTGAATTTGTATGCATATTATTTCATTATACTCTAACTTTCAGTATTTTGTTTTCGAGGTTCACTCATGTTAATCTCAAAATTAATTCATTTTCATTACTGACTAGTATTTCACTGAATGAAAATACTGTAGTATTATTCTGTTGATAGATATTTGGGTCATTCATCGTTTTTTTTTTGTTTGTTTACTTATTTGCTTTCGCTATCACAGGCAGTGTTGTCATGAATACTGCTGTGCGTGTCTCTTAGGAGTGTGCGAGAATTTCTCTAGGAGTAATGATGCTAAGTCATCGGTTGTGTGTACGTTCAGCTTACTTTCCGAAGTGGACCACCTCCAGCACTGTAAGACATTCACTTTGCATCTTTGGCAATACTTAATGTTGTCAGGCTTATTAATTCTTGCTAATCTAGTGGGCTTTAGGCATGAATTGTAATTATAATTTTCATTTCCAGTCTTTTTGCCCATTATTATAAGTTCATAGGAATTCTTCACATATTCTGGGTACCAATTCTTGTTGGTTAAGTGTTTACAAGTAACTTCTCCCAGGATGTGGCTTGTCTTTTACCATTGTTGATGGTATTTTTGATGAATAAAAATTAACTTTAATGTGTTCAATTAATCTTTTTCCTTTATGTTTTCTTTTTATTACTGATTTATGACCTCATTATAGGAAGGGTATCTTAAAGCTATTGTTCTGTATTATCTTCTGAATACCTCATACGTAGCTTTGCTTTTTCCCAGTCATAAAAGTGGAAGAGGTTTTGTGTATTATGTGACGTAAGGATTGCATTTCACTTTTTTCCAGCGTTGCCTTACTATGAAGTCCATATTTTACCCACAGATCTGCAAAACCACTCTCATCCATCACATGTCATACACACACAGGTCTGCTCCTGACCTCTCATCTGTTCAGCAGATTAGGCTGTCTCTCACCACGTCATCACATCACAGTCTAATATTACTGTAACATTATAGGAGTTGATAATTTCTGAGAATCCGCTCACCTTGTTCTTGAAGATTGTCATGGCTGTTTGCAGCCTTTGTACTTTCATACAAGTTTTAGAATAAGCTTGTTAAGTTTAATGAAAACTTGTGAATTTTTATTAGAATCTCATTGAATCTGTAAGGTCACTTTGGGGAAAATGTACATCTTTATCATACAGAGCCCTCTGATCCTTGAACATGACATTATCTATTTTGGTCTTTATTGTCTTTCAGTTAAATTTTACACTTTTTCACACAGTGGATTTTCGTGTATTATTTTTTTAGATTTTTTTTTCCTAGGTAGTTTGCATTTTTTATGCCATTGTAACTATCTTTTATTTATTTTTATTATCTCTTGCTGGTATTTAGAAATCAGACTGATTTTTGTGTGCTAGTTTTTGTGTTCAGTAGCCTTGCTGAGCACAATTCTAATAATGTATTTCTAGTTTCTTTCGCATTTTTCTGTTATCTATGAGTAGTAGTTGTTTTGTTTCTTATCAATTTTTATATCTTTATTTTTCTTGTCTTACTGTGCTTGTTAGGATTTGTTGTGCAGTGTTGACTGGAGTGATAGTAGAGGACTTCCTGCCCATATTTCTTATTTCAAAGGAGACATTCTCAGTGTTTCATCAGTAAGTATGGTATAAATACCCTTTATTAAGTTAATAAAGTTACCTTCTATTATCACTTGGCAAGTTTTTATCATGCTTGAGAGCATTTATCAAATATTTTTACTATATCTTTTGAGATAATTATATGATTTTTTCCCATCTTTAATATGTTAAATTCATGAATTAGGTTAATTGTCTGAAGTACCCTTGCATTCCTGGGGTCAGTGCCAATCTGTCATGATGTGTTATATTATCCTTATACATTGCTGGATTCGGTTTGCATGCATACACAAACATATTTATTTACATATTTGTATATATTTGTGTGTATGTTATATATGTACTTTTTTCAGGTGTTCTTCATCTGTGTTCATGAGTAAGATTGCCTGTGTATATACTTCCTTTCTCACCCTTTGGCTTTTCTGTTAAGGTTTTACTAGCTTATAAAATAATTTACAGGTGTTCCTTTGTACTCTGTTTCTAGAAAAGTTTTGTAAGACTGTAATTATTTCTTCCTTGAATATTTGTCAAAACTTCCTGAAAGCCACCTGGGCCTGAACTTTTCTATATAGTAAGATCGCTGATCACTGGTTCAATTTATTTAATGATTGTGGAACTGTTCAGATTTTCTGTTTCTTCTAGAGTCAGTTTCGATTGAGTTCTTTTAGGTAAGGTGCTGTTTTCTAGGGATTTATCCTGATAAGTTTGAAATTTTAGATGAAATGTACAAAGTTGTTTGCCATTTCCTCTTGTTATCTGTGTAATATGTATGCGATCTATAGTGATAGCTTCTTTCTCGTTCCTGATACTGTTTATTTGTGCTTTTCTTTTTTCTTGAATAGTCTTGCCAGGTGTTGGCAAATTTTTCTCAGTCCTTCCAAATAACTGACCCCCTGCCAGCCACATATGAGAGACCCAGTTGCTTCACATCCTCTCCAGCACAGTATTTTCAGTGTTTTTAATTCAGACTCTTTCATTTCTGTTGGATGTGTACAGTTATCTCCTTTTGAGTTTAGTGTAGTTTATCATCAGGGAAATGATGTTGAGTATCTTTTCATATGCTTGTTGGCCATTTGGATATCTTGTTTGTGAAATGCCTATTCCATTTTTTGGCCCTTTTTCTTTAATTGGCTTTTTTTTTTTAATTGATGTGTAGGAGTTACTTATATATTCTGGATATGAGTCTTTTGTCAGATTTATATATTGCAAATATCTTCTCCCAGGCAGGGGACTGTTCTTCGTTCTCTTAATGTTATCTGTTAATAAGCAAAAGTTCTTAGTTTTAATAAAGTCCAGTTGATCGGTTTTCTTTCTTTTATGGCTAGTGGTTTTGGTGTCCAGTTTTAAAAACCTTTCCTACTCCAAAGTAAAGAAGAAACATTCATGTTTTCTTTTAAATGCTTTATTGTATTGCCTTTCATATTTAGATCTATGATTCATATGGAAATAATTTTTATATAGTATGCAGTAGGAGTCAAGATTCATCCTTTAGCATTTCTCTTAGTGAAGGTCTGATAGCAAACTCCATTTTAGTGTATAAATATCTTTATCTCATTTAAGAAATATTTTTTGAAGTGTTGAGAATTCTAGGTTGAGAAATCTTTTAGCACTGTCAACTTTAATACTACAATCAGTTATTTTACCAGGAAAAGCGAGTTTATTCGGGAATAGCCAGAGGAATTGCAATTCTGGGTATGTGAACTACGGTGGACCAGAGGCAAATCAGAGAGCAAGAAAAGGAAACTTGCTTCTCTAAGGTAAAAGGGGGAATTGGGAGGGACTGTATTAACCAAAGGGTCCATTGGAGGAAGCTGGGAGTTCAAAGTATGGAGGCTTCTCATTGGTGGGCTTCTGTAGTCTCTGACTGGCTGGCCTTTGCTCAGGGGAGAGAAGTTTTCTTCTTCCTGGTTGGTGGTAAAGCGGGCAACACCTTTCTGTGATGGAGATGTTTGCTCTCTCTCTCTCTCTCTCTCTCTCTCTCTCTCTCTCTCTGTTTGGAGTAATTGGTGATGTGTAGCTAGGTATGAGAACTCCCTCTCCAGGCCTGTCCCAACTCTAACTCTAGCTGAGGTTTCTTTAATTCCACAGCACATTGATGTTATTATTCCACTGTCTTCTGCCTTCAGTTATTTCTGTTGTGAAGTAAGGTATCAGCTTAACAGTTGATAATGCCTTTGAGAGTAATCAACCTTCTTTTTCTCCAGCTGTCTTTAAAATCTCTTCTTTATCTCTGTTTTGTATCACCATGATATGTCTGTGTGCAGATTTTGTTTTTGTTGTTTGTTTTTTATCCTGCTTGAGAATCTTTGGGCTTCTTGGATTGTCTTTTGTCAATTCTGGAAGATTCTCAGCTATTTCATTTTCATTGTCTCTGCCTTGTTCTCTCTCTCTTTCCTTCTGTAACTCTGATAACATACGTTAAACCTGTTTCATATTTTCCAATCTTTGTCTCTCTGTGTTACATTCTGGTAATCTATACAGAATTTTGTCCAAATGGATTTGGAAAAGAACCAAATAGAGCATCTAGAAATGAAAATGAATTTTTAAAATCCAATAGGTGGGTTTAACAGAATATTAGACACAGCTAAGGAGAGACTTTTAAAACTAGAATATAGGTTGGAATGTTTGCTTCTGCTGAGTAACTTAGGGACAGTACCAGTTCAGGGCCATGTTAAACTAAATTCTCAGCTTAAAGTTTTTTTGACCAGTGTGATTTGTGCTGCAAAACTTTGTAAAACTCACTGACTTGTGGTTATAAATTATCAGGGGCAAATTTTCCCCATCTCCATTCAGTGCCGAGGTTCAAAACAGGCATTCTTCCTTAACCCCCTTGGTGGGGTTGGAGTAGGAGTGCTTTATTTCAAGTTCACTGTTACACTGAGGGGTAGCTTTTTGGGATGTCAGCTTTATGGGTTTGACCCTTCTTCTTGAGCAAGCTCTGGACTTCCTTCTCTATCCCCCTTGTGGATTGGAAAGTGAAGCTCTGGGTTTCTGCCTTCACTTGGATGTTACAAGTTTTGCCTAAGTTTATTAGTCTATTTCAGTAGGCAAGCACTTAGTCTTTCATGCTGCCAGAAATGAACAGGTGCTTAACTTAAACTTTCTTATATTCTTGACAACATTGTCCCCTTAACATTGTCGCTGAAGATCCATACCTGAGAGTCCTGGGCATGCTGAGATAGAAGCGTGTGGGGTTTGGGCAGCAGCCCTTCACCTTCCTCCTAGTATCATGAATGCCTTTTTGAGAATAAAGATAGAAATTATGTTGGCACGATCTAAGGTTACCAGCCTATAGGTGGATAGTAAGTTTTTCATTTAGAAAGTAGTTTTGAATCCCAACTTCGCATGAATTTCTTCTCCTATTTTTTTTTTAAGATTTTTAGTTTTGTTTTTTTTTAATTAATTTATTTTTATTTTTGGCTGCGTTGGGTCTTCGTTGCTATGCACGGGCTTTCTCTCTACTTGGGGCGAGCGGGGGCTACTCTTCGTTGCGGTGCGCGGGCCTCTCATTGCGGTGGCTTCTCTTGTTGTGGAGCACGGGCTCTAGGCGCGCGGGCCTCAGTAGTTGTGGCTCACAGGCTCTAGAGCTCAGGCTCAATAGTTGTGGCGTACGGACTTAGTTGCTCTGCGGCATGTGGGATCTTCCCAGACCAGGCCTTGAACCCATGTCCCCTGCATTGACAGGCAGATTCTCAACCGCTGTGCCACCAGGGAAGCCCTCTTCTCATATATGTTTATATGTTGGCTATATTTGACACTTAAATGATTCTTTGGTAATGTTACAATATATTTGTATTGACCAGGACTTGAGTTGTTCCTTTGAGAAGGGCACTTAATAATCATTTGCTTCACTTTTCCCGGAAGATTCCTCTCTCTGTGGGAGAAGTGGCATTCAGTTTCATCAGGCGTGCCACTGCTGGTACACAGCTAACACCACTTCTAATGCAGCAGGCATTGCACTTTCTGCCATATAACATTACAACAACCCATGAGATCAAGAGTATTGTAATTCCATTTTAATCATGGGAAAATGGAGGCTTAAAAAGGCAGACAACTTGTCCAAGGGTACCCAGCTGGGAACTGGAAACTAGGACTCAAATCTAAAGAGTTTAGCTCTCGATTCCTTGCTCTTCCACTTACCCTGTCTTGCTTCCCTGAGGAACGTGACACACGTTTTACAAATGTGTAGGTGTGATAGGTGTATAAAAATCTTAGTTTTGTCACAGAAGTCTCTGTGGCCTTAGTAGAGATTCTTAGCTTATCTTCCTGTCACATCTGATGCTGTTAACAGGTTTGTCCCTGAAACGTGTGTGTAAAGTGAAAGGTGGTAACCCTCGGTCATCCCATGGAGTTAGGAGCTGCACACTGCGCTAGCGGGTCGCTGGCCACACAGCTACGTGCCAAGAGGCTTCTACGCAGAAAGAGCTGAGGCCCTAGTGCATGAGACGGGATGCCGACAGTGTGTGGTGTGGATGGTGGGGCAAGGCCGGAGGAGCACGAGCGCCACTGACCAGGAAGATGTAAGGAGGCTCAGAGAACATATGTGGGAGAATGGGGTGGCAAGTGTACTGGAGAAGGTGCACATGCACAGCATGTGAGTCTAGTGCCCGAGCAGCAGCGTGCCCCTGGGAGAGGTGGGCAGGAGCCACGTCCTGCAGAACCCTACCCACCGGGAGAGCTTCTCCAACTTGCCTGGGCTCCCCGCTCCCATGTTTCCCATTCACCAGGTCTGCGCAGGGGCCCTGAGAACATCTCAGACAAGTTCCCAGTGTTGCTGCTGCTGCCAGGCTGGGACCCACACCTTGAGAAGCACTGCCTGGAGGGACCACCCATGGGTGAAGGACAGGGCCATGCCGAGCCAAGCCAGCTCGCGTCCTGCTCCCAGCTCCGCATCCAAGATGCAGACCAGATGATGTGCTGTTCCTTCTTCAGCTAAGGTAGGTAGAAACTTGCAAAAGTAACTTTACCAAGAAAGTAAGGAGGCCCTTAAATGGAAGGACCTAAAAAGTGTCGTCACTTACCCAAAAGTCACTTAGGCATCCTCACAGGGGTCCTCGTTTGCTCCACAAACACCTGAGCACCTACTGTGTGCTGTTACTCCGCAAGGCACGTGGAGCGGCAGCAGGTGACGAGGCCCCCGCAGGCCTCGCCTTCTGTCCACTAGCTATTTAAACGTACGTAAGGTTAGAAGTTCTGTTCTTCAGTCGCACTGGCCACATTTCAGGGCTCAGTCCCTCTGTGTATCTAGCAGCACTGTACTGGGTGATGCGGTACAGAATACCCCCTCAGCACAGAAAGTGTTCTGCTGAGCGCTGCTGCTCGAACAGGCTGAGCTGGCCCTGGAGGAGCAGAGTCAGGTCTGGCGAGTTGTCGCGGGCAGACCTCATCCAGCCTAGGCACTGGTGACAGGGTGGCAGTGGGAGACAGGCCAGAAGAGGAGCAGTGTCTCAGTTCTCTTCCTTCAGTGCCACAAGCTCTCGTGTGCCCCTCCACAAATCCCTTTTATTTAGCGCTCCTGAGCGTGACCCATTGAAACAGAAGGAGAACTGCACAGCAGAAAGACGTCAGCAGGCACTCCCCAAGGTCCCCAGCCCCCAGAGAGACCTACAGCACCCGTGGACACTGAAGGTTCTTGTTAGTCCCTGCAGTGAAGGAACCTTGACAGTTGTTTAAGGTAGGCCTCCTGAACTGCCATGACCATGTAATTCAAGCTGCTAGTGATATCCTTCTGGATCTTTCTTTGAGGAAAGCAGCATAGAACATACTTTCTGTTTTGTTTTGCAATGTTTATTTGAAAAGCCCTTTGTCAGAATGTGGAGGTGAGAGCTGCTTGCTCCATCTCTGAAAGGCCCATGGTGGCCCTGGCGGTCTCGTCCTCCCCCCTGGCCCGGGCATCCCCACGCCTCCTGCCAACACAGAACCGCGCACAGAGAACAGGCACGCGAGGGGAGCAACATGTTCTTTTATTGATGCAAGTACGTCCAGTCACACCAACAGCTGACATCCTTTATTATTATAAAGTACAGCTTTATACGCAGAGTTCATCTCGAAATACCAAAACATCATAGGGTATGTATCAAATTGGGAAAATAAAGTAGCAAATGTAGCACTGTGTCAGGTCGGTACTAGAACTGATGACCAAGTGAAGCGCACACTGATGTGAAAGCTCCTTAACACATGGACAGAAAAGGTTCTAACATTGTATTCCAAATATATATTCTCAAGTTTTAAACCTTTCTGTATCTCAAATACATAAACAAAGCAATATGTACTGTCAATATACAATATGTACTATCTAGAACGTCTGGAAAGTGCAAAAACACTGTGACAATACAGTGTAAATATCCTTGCTCCACCCTGGGCTGAGGGAGACATCAGCAGCGGATCATGGAGCCACCTCCCCCTGAGGCCTCGCCTTCACATCTCCAGGCTCTCCTAGGAGTTTTGGGAATTAGCAACTAACTGTCCTTACCCAGGCCTGCCAGCTGGAGGCTCTGGCGGAAGCCAGCCATGTGGAGAGAAACAGGGTGAGTAGTTCCAAATCTGCTTGGATGGAATGACAGCCCCGCCATGAGGGAGATACAGTCAGCATGGATTGCCCATTTCTGGCCTTGGAGGGAGCAGGGCTGTCGCTGTCCCACGGCCGGGAAGTCAGAAAATGGAGAGTACTCCTCGAGTTCGGGTGTGGAAAATACCTCCAAATGTTGGGCAGCTTTACGTGAGTGGGCTCCAGCAGGTACTGGCCTGGCTAACCTTCCATGTTTCACATTCCGTTAGGGGAGCCCAGTCCTCCACCCAGAGGGAAGGAGGATACGGATTTGTAAGTTGCTCTTTTTGACTTTGTACTTGAGTTTCAAGATGGCTTTATATGTCCCCATCCTTAATTGTACTTCGTATTCGCTTCATTACAGCTAAGTAATATGTCAAAGTTACAGCCTGGAAAACGGACAACCCCATGACTCCCTCCTCACGTTATTTTAGATTTTCTCTTTTCCTAAAATGAAGGTGAAGAACAATTTGCCAGACATCTTCCAACAGAAAATACGCTGCCAGGTGTCCCCCTGCCCTCCCCCCAACCCCCATAAATCCCTGATAAAGGAAAATGAAAATGTAAACTTTGGAAAGCCCGTAGTCAAGGTTCACTTCTGGAAGTACACAAATGAGACCTCCGGGCCACCCGAGCCCTTCTTGCCAGAACCTTGTGGGCCTGCGCTTTGAGGGCAGAGCTTCCCCGGTGCCTCCAGCGGCACTGGCTGCAGGCGAGAACGGGCCCGCCAGAACCCTCTAAGGCACTCACCCCGACATCAGAGACACTGGCTGGAAAGGAGGCAGGGCTCACGTTGGTTTTGGTTGGGTTTTTTTAAATATTTTTTTGTAAGATGTTTGTTTGTTAATAATCAAAAGTAGAAAATAAAAATCTACATTTCATTAGAATAAGATGTTATCATGGATGCCATCTCCCATGATACTCTTTCCCCACCCCTCCCCAAAGCAGGGCCCTGCCCTGTCATAAACAAAAAGCTTTAAGTGCCAAAGGTTGATGCATGAAATAATTACTTCTTTTTTTTTTCATAAAAGTTAGTTATGTACAAAACGGACCCCAACCAGTGAGGCCTCATCTCAACCCATTATCACTCAAGATTAAAACTCAGTACGTAGGTGTGCTTAATCCCAGCGTCTGCAGGCTGCATCCGTGCCTTCAGGCTCTGTTAAGGAGAGTGGTCCTAAAGGTGAGCAGGGAACAAGGAAGTGGTCAGGCGGCCGGCAGGCCCTTCCCCTGAGCAAGCAGAGGGCAGGCTTGGGCTACTAGGGGAAGGCCCGGCTGCCTAGAACCGCCCACTGAGGGAGGGGTCAGGGACATTCAAACCCCCAAGTCCTCATCCTGCACCGGGGATGCCTTCCTCTCCCCAGTCTGCAGAGAGGTGCCCTCGGCCACCTTTCAAAAGGGCAGACCCATCATGCTCCCCCCCACCCCGTCCTTTCCCTTCCTTGTAGACTCTGGTATGGGGCTGGTCTTGGGGGCTCACCGGACTGTTGCTGGAGTTCTCCTACCTGAGGGTCTTCCAGCTGTCCTTTTCCATGTGGTTCTCGGGACCTTCACTTTCAAAGGAGGCGATGAAGAGAGCTGAGAGACGAGAAGCCCCGCAGAAGCCATGTCCACACCCGGTCAGTCTGCCTCCCACCCCGGTTATCCCTTCTCAAACTCTCCCTCCCAGGGTGGAGCGAGGCCCGGGAACGATCTCCTAAACCAAGGGGGCAGCAACTTCGGGCCTCGGCTGGTCCACAGGGCTCTGCTGCATGGGGTTCCTGGCAACCTGCCTGGGGACTCTGAGACGTTTCCTGGTTCTGCAGCACTGGCCTGACCACGTACTGGCTCTCTCAAGTGGCCTCGGGAGCCTGATCTTTTCTTGTCCTTATCCTTCACCTGCCATACACCCACGGCCCACCCTCATGCACTCAGCCCTGTGAGCTGAGCTTCCCCAGCGTAGCATGGGAATAACAACCCCGGGAGGGCACCCTGCACGAGTCAGGGTGACCTCCACAGTGTGCAGAAGTGGACCTCACCTTCCTCGCTGTAGATGGGAGCCGTCAGCAGGTAACTCTGAATCTTCTTGTCCTTCTCGAAGGGACACTCTACCTGTGTCCATGTCATGAACTCATGGATCTGTCTGGAGATGTCCCAAAATTTCTGAAGGGGCAGAAGACCAACTGGATGTTCATTTGTCACCTTAAGCTTGAAAACCCTGGTTAGGGCAGGGGACGTAGGCTCTGGCTTCGGTCGGCTGATCATTTCCCTGGTCCCAGAGAGATTGGACGGTAGCCCTACAAAGCTGACTCCGTAGCCACGGAAGCACTCTGTACAACAACAGAGCCAGCCGGTGTCTCCAAGGCCATTCAGTCCTGCCCTCTGCCTGAGCCATCGGGCTGCAGCCAGGTCTGTGCTTCTGCTGTGCAGGACCCCCAAGAAGCCCCTCATCTGTGACTCCAGGCTGAGGCAGGCATCCCAAACACACCCAGCACAGCACCACCAACCAGAACACCCCAGGATCTCACTCGGGGGCCCTGTGGCTCCTAGCACTGTAACCAGATAATCCACCCAGAACTGGGGCCACCCTCATACCTTGAGGTCACGGCACCCATGACCCACCCTGGAGCCTTCAGTCCTAAAAGGCCCTTCTGCCACAGGGCCTCGGCCTGGCAGCTCTCATGGCACAGACAGATGCTGCCTGTCCTAAAGCAAGGCCAGGAAGTCTGCCCTACCCTGTGCTGGGACAGCCTGGCCCCTTCCCCTCAGACCACAATGGGGCTGAGCTGACCTTGAAGTTAATGTGTCCATTGGGCAGGTGGTTGGTGTGGATTTTGTGCAGGAAGTAGATGTCCTTAACGAAGAGGTTGAACACAGGGATGACGATCTTCTCCCGGCTGCTGTTGGCCATCTGGGATCTCTGTGTGGCCCCCTGCAGGGCTGTGCGGTAGTTGCAGAAGTTGCTGGATGGGTCCATGTGGTGCTGTGGGCAGACGGGAGGATGTGGTGGGCACTGCTCCCCCTGCACCCCTCAGAACTGCTCAGGAGGCCCCTTTGCAGGAAACAGCTCGGGGTGGCCCTGTACCGTCACCAGAAGAGGCCTCCCCTCCAGGAGTGAGCACTGGGGAAGGAAGCCCAGAGGCACGTGTCTGAGCACTGGGCTGGGGCTTTCTGGCTTTGGGTCCAGGCGTCACGGGGCAAGCTGTAGAGAAATCTTGAAGCTCACGCACACCTCCTCCCTGCCCTGCCAAGTCTGGGTCTCCCCTCCTTCCTTTCAAAACCTTCCTTTGCCCTTGTGCTTTCACAGAGACCTCCCAAACCTGAGCAGCTCCACAAGACACACACTTGCAAAAACTGGATTCTCTGATCAAATACATCTGGTCAAGGCTGTAGACTCGCCTGTCAGCCTCTGGGCCCCCGAGACGGTCCGGAACCATGGAAGTCGAACGAGGAAAAGGCCAGTCTCTGCTCGGTCGGCACTGCCCAACCTGGGGCTGTCGGCCTGCTTTTGCCGACAAACTCCTTGCTGATCTTTCCCCTGAGCTTTGCTTTAGGCGATGCCAGATCTGACTCAAGTCCCAAGGGCCGAGGAGAGCATGGGCTACCTGCCTCCTGGGGGCGCCGCGGCCAGGTCAGCGGACACGCCCAACATCAGACGGCACTTGGGGCAGCAGGCCCTCAGCAAGGGGCCAGTGCGTGATGGGACGCCCGGCCCTCCTCAGGCTGACTCGGGACACGACGGGGTGCCTACCTCTAAGACGTCGAACTTGGCCGTCTTGACTTTGGACCAGGTTTTCTTCAGCCTCGCCACAGGACTGAGGTTCATGCCAGCTGCAGGGGGCGACAGCTAGGGTCAGGGCGGGGGGAGATGGGCCACACCGTGCTGGAGGGGGCGCCCCCGGGGCCCGCACACTCACAGATGATGGCCATCATGGAGTTGAAGTTCCCGATGTTGAAGCACTCTCGGGCCACGTCGATGAAGAACTCCAGCATGCGAGTCCGATGCTTCTTCTTCACCACCTGGAGGGCGGCCAGACCGCTCAGCGCGGTCCCCGCCGGGGGTCGTCCCCTCCCGCGCCAGCCCCCGAAGGGGCAGTGCCCTGGGCCCAGGGAGGGGCCTCCCCAGCAGGGAGCTGCCCTGGGCCCTCAGAGCTGTCAGGCCGGGACGGACGGAGAACCCCCGGGAGGGATTCTCGCAGGCTGCAGAGGCAGGAAATGCAGCCATGGCATTTTCGATGCGGGGCAGAGGGGCAGAGGGGCAGGAGGGCAGGCTGAGGGGACCAAGGGAGACCCAGATGAGCTGGCAGGCCATGCTGGGCACAGGATGCCTCCCCGGATGGGTCTCTGTTGTAATTTAAGGCATTACTCTTGGGGTTTGGCGCTCCCAGGGCCCTGGCAATAAAAGCTTCCTGTCTCCACTTGCAAAGTTCCGTCCCCTGCGGGGTACAGGGGTCAGAGCCCCAGGCGGCACGGTGGGGTCGGGAGGAGACGGGGCCGGCCCTGCTGCTGTGTGCGCCACGCGGCACTTACCCGGCACACCTCGGTGGCCACCAGCATGCTGAGGCAGTTGAACCAGTTGTCGTAGGCCTCCAGGCTGTAGGTCTTAATCAGGTCCCCTCGGCACTGTGGGGACACAGTAGGTCACAGGGAGCCCGAGGACCCTGCCCGTAGCTGCTGCCCCAGCCCCACCCTCAGAAGGAGCTGTGGCCAGAGGAGGAGGGGGGCGGCTGCTGGACTGGCCCCCTGGGCCTGCCCGGGTCTCCCAGGATGCCCCCACCCGGCCCTCCAGGGCTCCCCGGCAGCATGCAGCACCCTGCGTGGCCGTCCACCAAGCCCTGGGGCAGGCGCTGGGAGGCCAGACCTACGTGTGTCAGGTTGTGAGGCCCGACACTCCGGAGGCGCTCAGGCGTCTGGGCGAGGCCCCCGCACCCTCCCCCCGCCACCCTGGAGCACGCCGCAGCCCCTCACCCTATGCTTGTCCCGAGAGTCCATGTGGCTGACGATCTGCATCAGGTCCTCAGGGTGGATGCTGCTGACCCTCTCCTGGGTGGAACGGGGAGAGAGCCCAGGAGGAGTGACAAGCCGGCCACCCTCAGGCAGGCCCCACACGCAGCGTGGAGGGCGGGTCGAGAGCAGCAGTCACGACCTCCCTGCAGGCGTGCCCCTCAGCCACGCCCCTCCTCGATCAGACCACCCAGACAGTGGGCAGGCCCCCCAGGTGTACCCCAGGGTCTGGAAGGCCCTCCCCTGGGAGGCGAGAGCCTCAGCAGTGGCTGCTATGTGCAGGGCCCCTGCCCAGCCCGGGCACAGGCAGGATGAGGGGACGGGGTGGGGAGAGCTGTCCCCCTTGAAACCCTTCACCTCTTCCCGAGCCGCTCCTCCATCCTGAGACCACTGCAGTCCCCATCGCCCCTGCCCCTCCCGTTAACATGGGGCTGCTGTGATCCTGGGGACCCAGGTACCAAGAAACCCTCTGCTCAGGTGGACACACAGCCGCCAGAGGCAGCGCTTGGGGCTGCCAAGCGGGCTTCCCGACACCCCTGTCCGGCTGGCAGGGGAAGGCCCTGTGGTGCCATGTTGGGAAGGTGCCGGCGTGAGCATCAGTGAACACGCCCCAGCCCGTCCTGGGAAGGGCGCACTGCAGCACTGACCAGCTCGATGTGAGTCAACTGCTGGGCCAACACCAGGGGGTCGCAGCACACGCCCAGGATGTCCTTCTGTGCGGCTGGCGGCTTGGCCTTGAGGATGGGCCCCTTGTCCATGGCCGGTGAGCGGAGCTTCTCACGCAGCTCCTGAAGCTGGCTCCGGGCAGCCAGGGACAGCAGCAGGCTCTGCGTCATTTGGGCGATGGCCTTCTTCACCGTGCCATTCTCCTGGGAGGGGCGGGGGTGGAGAAGGTGCTGGCCTGGGCTGGCGGCAAGACCTGCACCGCGCCGGAGGAACCCATCTCGTCTCCAGGGACGTGTCTAACTTTGAGCCCACGTCCCCTACCCAGACCTGCCATGAGCACTGGGGCCTCTTGACGGCCGAGTGGGACACAGTGTGGGCTCCGCCGAGGCTGCAGGGGAGGGTGAGTCCACAGCCGTCCGGAGGAGAAGGGAGCTGAAGGCCAGGGCTAGGCTTCTGGGTGGCGGCCGGCTGAGCTACTTCTCGTGGCCTTTCCACCGCAGGAGGGGCCCACGGTAGGGACGAGGGACTCCAGAAGGGCTCCCTCCAGGGCTAGGAGCCTTCCTGCCCTGGCTGGGAGCAGCCCTGGCCCTGCCCCACTCTCCCTGGGCTTTGAGCCCTCAGGAAGGCAGAAGGTGCTGAGCACACGGAGCCCAGGCTCCCGCGATGGGGGCTGGCGGCAGGACCAACCTCTCTGGAGGGCCCGTCTCAACGCTGCAGACCAAGCGGGAGCTGGGAGCCGGAAAAGGTGGACAAGGCCTCTCGCTAGGCCCCCACTCCACCCACCCAAAGAGCGGGAGAAGGTGGGGCCTGGGATCACCCCGCTCGGGCCACAGGGTCTCCCGCGTGCGCAGGATGCCGAGGGCAAGTCTGGCCGGTTGCTGGCCAGCTGAGCCGCCCTCACAGGACTGAGGGGCAGATGGAGCCACCCAGCAGTCCTCTTGGGAGAGTGACAGCAAAGTGGACCACATACAGAGCTGTCTCTGAAGACCCACCCCTCCCTCAGACAAGGAACTCTGCCAGGCTCCGAGGAGGACCTCACCTCGTCACACTGTGTGACCCGGTGGGTGATGGCTTTCAGTTCGGCCATGGCCTTCTCGTCCTGGAAGTCGTAGGGGAAGGCCTCTGTCCACTCCTTCAGTAGCTGCACGATCTTGGCTGAGAAGGACTTCAGCCTGGCCTGGGGCGGGGTGCGGGGGGTCGGGGGATCGGGGGATAAAGCAAGGTCTGACCCTCCAGAGTGGGCAACAAGATGACAAGCGGTACAAGCACACCCCAGTTCTGCAACACCCTCTGACCCATTCCCCCACAGGACCTGTGTCCTCTGCCCCAACGCTGGGGTGAGGGCTGCTGGGTAGGGACATCCTCCACCCTGTCCACCTGCGGTTTTATCATTCCT
>NW_006777513.1:178933-179511 GCF_000442215.2 Lipotes vexillifer
TTTGCTTCACATTCCCCTTAAGCCACCTCTCTTTTTCACTTAAATTCATTTTCAAAGAACCTGTCCTATCGCTACCGTGACACAGAAAATTAGTTTCATTTGCTGTAATTAGAAGTTACCCATAAAAAAGGACACGATGAAAACCAAGCAAAATCATTAACGTTAAGCAAGAGACCCTAGCCACCTTCTCTCAGTAAAAAGCAGGTTGGCAAGTGCTGGGAAGGGCCGCAGACACACCAGGCATCCTCTCCCCAGTTCCCACTGGCCCAGGTCCACGCGCACATACAGTCCAAGGAGCGGGTGCGGGATGCCCGGCCGCGCTCTCCCGGCCAGTCCTCTATGCCCAGCCCCGCACTGGCTCACGTACGCTAAACCATTGCTATGCCCACCTTGGCTCCTGCCTGGCCCTGACCAGATCCCCGTGCCCGCCTGGCCATCCTGGACCGTTCCGGCCCTGACTGCCCTCAGGGCCCAGCTCCTTCATGACCCAACTCACCACACCTATACCTACCTGCCCCTCTCCACCCACCTCTGCTCCGCTGCCTCCACCCAGCTGACACTCCCCCCAGGTGCCCGCT
>NW_006777513.1:179551-182555 GCF_000442215.2 Lipotes vexillifer
GGAACTACAGCCCTGCATTCCCTTCTCAGAGGCCCCGCCCTGCCTGTCATCACAGACGAAGGCGGAAGGGCTCACCCCAGGCTCCTCTCAGGCTTCTACTGTCCCCCTGCTGACCCTCAGCCTAGAATTTCATCTCCCACTCACTCTGTTCTGGCTTTTCCCCACCCACGCCTTCAGGAGCCTTTCCTGATCCCCGGGCTGCAATGGGTGCCTGTCTCTGTCCCTGCCCAGCACACCCGGGGACGTGCCCCTCCGGAGAGGAGACTGAAGAGGGCACAGATGTCACAGGCCTTTGCTGCAAACCTCCAGAGGCAGGAGGCCCAGCCTGGTAGAGGGGAAGGTCATCCGGAACAGGCCCTGCCAGCGCCTCGACAGTACGCCCACCAGCCCTGCTTCCGCACCAGACCCCGGGCCTGCCCCAGGGCCTCAGGGATGAGCTGTGGTTTCTTACCCATCTTGACTGCCCAAAGCCCGACTCAATCAGAAGACATGACAGTGAAAAACAGCCCTATTTGAGTCTCTGAAAACTCGAGCCTGAGGGTGCTGCCCGCCACCCCCTTCGGAGGGAGCAGTGACCCAGGCTGCTTCTCCACCAGCTGGAGCCGGACCCTCCCTTCCGGGGTGTCTGGCACTGAGCAGGAGAGCCAGCAGGGCTGTCTGCCGTGGCCCTTCCCCGGGAGGGGGTGTGAGCACCCGCTGGCTCACAGCATGCAGGGTGCTGCGTGCTGCCGGGGAGCCCTGGAGGGCCGGGTGGGGGCATCCTGGGAGACCCGGGCGGGCCCAGGGGGCCAGTCCAGCAGCTGCCCCCCTCCTCCTCTGGCCACAGTTCCATCCAGCGCCCTGGGAGGTGGGCGCCCCTGCAGACCCCCGGGAGGCCTGCTCCAGGGACGTCAGGAGGCCAGACAAGCAGACCTGCCCCCAGCAGGGAGGGGCCCGGGCCGGGCTCAGCCAGGCCCCGTCCTGAGCAGTATTCTCTCCCAAGCGTGAGCGAGTGGGGAAGCCAGGGGCACGGAGACGGGCAGCAGCCCGGGGGCTCGCCTTTACCTTATCAGATCCGGTCTCCAGCTGCTGCCTCTGCTCCAGGCAGATCTGCCCCACGCGGGCCAGCAGGTCATGAGGGGGGATGAAGACCCGGGAGCTCAAGAGAAACGTGAAGATGTACGTCCTCTGAAGGAAAGAGACAGAGGGTGAAGAGTGAGTCGGGCCCGGCGTGGCCCCCAGGGATAGCCGTGGCCTGCTCCTTCGCCTGGTCCCCGCCTCCCGGGCCCAGTGTCACCTTCTGCGTGGTTTACCTCACCTCGAATGCCCTTCCTCCTCTCTCACTGCTCCCAAATCCTGCCCACCGTGCAAGGCACAGATCAAACCCCACTTTGCAGCAGCTCTCAGAGGCGTCCCTGACAAGCTCCGTCCCAGTGGTTTTACTCGGCTGGGACGCTCCCCTACCCCACGCCGGGAGCTAAACCC
Organism: Lipotes vexillifer; assembly: GCF_000442215.2. Taxonomy (NCBI): domain Eukaryota; kingdom Metazoa; phylum Chordata; class Mammalia; order Artiodactyla; family Lipotidae; genus Lipotes; species Lipotes vexillifer. Next base: position 181,016 of record NW_006777513.1, read on the forward strand.
GGACCTGGATGTTGGCGTTATCTCCGGGCCTGTGTGGGCCTGTGGCCTGGCCCACGGTGCTCCCCGGGCCAGGCGCCCAGCCTGCTCTGTGCCAGATCCTGACTGCTCAGTGGGGCAGGGCCTGGCTGGGGGGCGGTGGGGGCCTCCTTGGCCCCAGGACCCCACATCAGGAGCTGCTGCAAGCCGCTGTGTGGTCACTAGCCAGCTGTGGGCCCCGTCCCCACCTGCCACACCAGGGCCCCGCAGTCCCAAGGCCGCATGTCCTCGTCACCTGGTCCGGGCTGAAAGGCGGCAAGGAGCAGAGCCCAGGGCTCTTGGAAGCTTTTGGCTGATGTGGGATTTACCAGGCCCTTGCCTGCAGACAGGGCGGACTTGGGGGTGGGGAGGCTGCTTGGGGTCTCCCGGGGACTCGACTCAGACAATGATCTACTGCCACATGGCTGCTGCAGGCGGGGGGCCCAGGACCCTCGGCCTCCACTCCAGGCCCAAAGGAGCAGGTCTTCTGTGCTCCAGCCTAACGCAGCCTCCCAGATCGGGACTCGGCCCTCAGGCCCTCCCTGCCCCGATGCAGCCCTCAGAGGCCGCTGGGGAGGCTCTCCCTGGAGCAGCAGGGTGTCCCTGGGCTGTGCAGCACGGGTGCTGCAGGGGCCCGGCCCGTCAGTGGTGGGAACTTCAGGGGCCCCTCCGGAGCAGAAGGCTCAGAGCGTGAAGGAAGGCCGCAGCTGTTACACCCCGGAGCTCTCAGCCAGGGGCAGAGGAGAGCCCAAGGCAGGAGCTGCGCGGCTCCGGGGAGGAGCAGGGAGACAGACGGAGCGCCGTGTCCCCAGCCACCCACGTCTGCAGGGCACGGGCCGTGAGGGAAAGGCGGGGAGCCCAGGTGCTCGGCAGCCGGGCTGATGCCTAGCTGGACCCCTGTTCGACCTCCGCTGCCCCTTGGCTCTCTCCTGGGAAGCAGGCTGGGACCCCAGGACACAGTACTCTGGGGACAACACCGGGTGAGCTGGCTGAGGCTCCCCGGGGACAGGCCTGAAGGAGGGGAGGCCTCTCCCCCTGCCACACCAGGCCACTGTCGCACAGACCAGCACTGGAGTTGGAGGTCCCAGCCCCTGGGGGACCGCGGCCCTGCTCCAGACGTCTCCAGGGCCTGGGGTCCCCTCTCCCCGGCTCTGCAGCCTGGCCCTCAGCTGCCACATTGGCACCACCAGCCCCAGCCAGGCCCTGAGAGGATTTCCGGGGTGGATGGAAGGACAGATAGAGGAGTGGACAGAGCCCCAGAAGGGAGGGAGAAGGCCTGACGTGTCTGGGGGCGGGGGGTGGCCAGGAGCCCCGGAAACCCAGCTGGAGGGCAGAGGGGGCAATTCCTCCCCACCCTCCCTCGCAGCCCCGTCTGTCGCCTGGAGGCCATGCGCAGGGCCCTGCCCTCAGGAGGGAGGCGGCACCCATAGGGGAGCAGGTAACAGCCCCACTGCCACTATGAGACGTCATCTACTGGAGGCGGAAGGGAGGCCACACGTGACAAGGGAACTCTCTCTCGCTCTTC
>NW_006777513.1:183108-187230 GCF_000442215.2 Lipotes vexillifer
TCCGAGAACGCGCCAGTGTCACCCTGAGATGAAGAGGGAGGATTCAGGCTGGCAAAGGCCCGTCCTGCCCGCACACGCATGTGCCCAGGAGGGCACGGAGGGGCCGACCCTCTTCATTCTGAGCCACTGCGGTTCAGGCACAAAACAAACTTTCCAGCTCAGAGACGGGACACTGATGGGTGGACCCTCACCAGGACCCTGAAGCACTGGCCTTGCCCCTTAGACCCCTCCTGCTCCTCCAGGGCCACCTCCTACCTGTCTGGGGACAGCAGGGAAGTCGCTTCTGGTTCCCCATTCCTAGGCTGGGGGCCAGGGTGGCAGGGAGCAGGAAAGCACAGGAGGTAGGGTCGGGGCTCCCTGCTGCCCTGCGCCTCCCCAGCCGCTCTGTCCAGCTCTGACTGATGGGGGACCTCCCTCTCCATCCCAGCAGCAGCCTCCCCGGGAGCCCAGGTCGATCCCACCAGTCACGGGGCACTCACATCGGGGTAATAGTCCACTGTGGGGACCAAGTGCTCCATCAGGGCCTCCAGGGACCCGGAGATGAGACGTCCGTCTTGGAAGACGAGTTCCCCGGAGCTGCCGGCCCCACCTCCTCGCTCCCCCATGCCGGGCTGCACCTGTCCACTACAGCTGGGCCCGAGGATGCTGGAGAAGACCACGGACGTCTGGGGCATAGTTTCCTGGGAGAAAAGAATGAGGCCGTGAGGCATCAAAGGCACCTCCGCCAGGCCCTCCTCCCAGGCTGCCTGCAGCCTGCGTGCAGGTGCAGAGCCTGAGCCCCGGCAGGGCCGGGAGCGGGGTCATTAGATGTCAGCACAGGCGGGCGGGCAGGCTCCTCAGTGGCCCCGAAGCCGCTGATCAATGTGTCTGATAAATGTTTCTTCAGCACCTGCTCTGTGCATACCAGGCCTCATTCCAGGCATCTGGACACAGAAGGCCCTGCCTCCTGGGGTTCCATCCCCGTGGGAAAAGAGAAACTATGGAGAAAAACAGCACCAGGAGAACACTGAGTGTGCGGGGGGTGATCAAGGCGGCCTCGGGGAGGGGCCCTGAGACAGACTGATGGTGTTAGCTGTGCAGCTTCCTGGGATAAAAGAGGGAGGTTCGAGGCAAAAAGGACAGCAGGTGCCAAGGTCCTGAGGCCAGTGTAGGGGAAGGTGATCAGCAGGGGACTGGTCTGGCCAGACCATACACACCTGGGGGCCCAGGGTGCAGCATGTGAGACAGGAGGCGTCGGGACTCCGGACAAAGGAGTGACTTGACTCGGTGAAGGTCACCGTGGCCGCCGTGTGGAGACCCAGCAAGGGAGAGATCTAAAAACCAATCAGTGGGTTTTGCCATGACAAAACCCTGGGAGACATTGCTCAGGTCAAGTGATGGGGAGAACGGTCTTCTGCCTGAGAGACTGACCAGCATGGAGAAGGGCTTGGAGGGTGGGGTTTGGGGACAGACCTGGAACTTGCTTTTGGACACGTGGATTTGAAATGCCTATTAGACACAGATGCTGGGCAGCAGTCTGGGGGCTCAGTGTGATGGAGGCTGAGGGTCCCCACCTCACACTGCAGCCGGGTTTTGCTGCAGGCCCTCATGAGGCCCGGGAGAGTCTGCAGCCCTCTGGGCCTCAGTTTCCTCACTGCCCGGGGCAGCTGGCCGCGTCTGGAGGGGGCTCTGTGGCATCAGCATGACGCACACCTGCCAGCCCGAGGCCTCGGAAGCTAGTGCCGTGGGTGCACTCCCCCTCCTGCTGGCCAGGGGTGGCCTGCCCCGCCTGCTGGGCTAGTCCCACCCTTGGAGGGCAGGGAGGCTGAATTCCGGGGGGGGGGAGCTGGCCCTTCCTGCCTTGGCGGGGACCGTGGCCAGGTGTCACCCTCTCTGGTCACTGGCAGGCAGGCGCCGCTGCCCCACCCCTAGCTCCCCAGGCCGCCGCGCTGGCCTCCCTCTCCGAGCCGTGGCTGCTCCCCACGCCTCAGGGGGCAGAAAGAGCCCCCAGTGCTGAGCTTGCCATTGATGACGCCTCCAACCAGCCCTGGCCTGCTCTCTTGCCCGGACCAGGGTTGGCCTCTGAGCCCTTCTGGCCACGAGTCTCCCCACCGGGCAGAGCAAAGAGCAGCCATGAGTATTTTACTGCCGTGAGGGGCCCCTCCAAGGGCTTTACAAGGACAGCCAACTCTCACCCCAGCACATCAGCTGAGCCTCACACCAGGGCAAAGGGGGCCCGGCCCAAATGACGCTGGCTTCTCTGCCAAACACCTGGAGGTCACCTTTGGATTCTCAGAAAATCCTTTGCAAGGAGGGCAGGCGCTCAAGGGAAGTCCCCGGGGACAGGCCTGGATTGCAACCTCTGTGGCCCCCAGGCTCCGTGCTGCCCTTGTGTCAGGTTGGGTTCAGACTCACAGAACACTCCCCTCAGCCCACGTTAGAATGCACAGTCTCAGGCCCCACTGTGTCAGAACTCTGGGGTGGGTCCTCTTTGCCGCTCAAGTTAAAGAACCACTGACTTGAGCAAACCCTTCACTTTTCACATAGTGAAACAGACTCAGCAAGAAGGAACTCAACCGAGGAAATCCTAGGATTTCCAAGTCCAGCCCGGGTGTCACTACCCCTAGGAAGCCCCCCTGGGTTAATCGCTAGACTGCTGACCCACGAGGCCAGAAGTGGCTGATCACCTGCCTTCACGTCTTCCTGTCTGGCTGGAACCCGCCCCATGGCCGTGCTCAGTAGCCTTTTGTGGGAGGAAATAAGGAAGGTGGGCTCCCTGGGCGCCTCAGCACTGGCAGCTGCTCTACTGTGCCGTCACTGGGACCCGAGGGGACACGACCCCCAGCACTTCAGCTGAGGGCCATGCGCTGCGGGGCGACTTTCCTGAGATCACACAGTTCTGGGTTCAAAAGTTGACCCGAGGGTGTAACCTTGGCCAGTTGGATATCCTGACCCCAAGCTTCTTGGTCATCAGAAATAGCATTTTCGGAGCCTCTGGCCTCTCCCCCCGTGGAGAGAGCAGGCTGCTCTGGTCGAAAGGTGCTACAGGGGGAGCACACTGACACCCCACTAACTCACAAAGCCCCTACCAGATCCTCCACAGGGCATGGCCGCCTGCAGGGACACCTGCCCCAGGGCTAGCCAGTGGGGAGCCAGCCTGGGGACTCAGCCCCCCAGCTCTGCAGCCCCCCGTGGGGGCTCAGGTGAGCCTAGCAGGAAGCCAGGGGGCTGAGCTCTACACTGGGCACCGGCCCACAGCTCCCTAGGGAGCCTCAGACGTCACTCACTGTCCCCCTCGACAGGGGAGAGGCGTGCGCTCAGGGTACAGTCACCTACCCCAGGGGTGGGGCCCCAGCCCATGTGTCCTGCACAGCCACTGGGTGGCACGTCCCTCATCACGCTGCTCCTCCCCTAGGGCTCCCCACCCGTGGGGGGGTCTCGGTCCTCCAGAGACTGCGTCCCACCTACACCATGCCCGTGCACCACCCAGGAGGCCACGGGAAGGAAGGGGCAGCCACATGAGGCCCATCCCTTCAGCCTGGGGCAGTGACCCCTCTAACAGCAGCTGGGCCAAGGACCCTGCCCCTGGACTCCCCAGCTGCACAAGATCCCGCACCAGTCACTTTTAAATGACATAAACAGGTGTGTACATGACATGTAAATAAAGGCACAGCAAACATCTGGCCACCCGTGGCCACACTCATTACAGAATTTACTGCAAGGGAGCAGAGGAGGGAGGACACTTTCGCTTTCCGTTCTACACATTTGTCATCTATTTGGTAACTTTTCTAAATGGCGCATCTATTTTGTCATATTCTAAATAACTTTGCTTTTTAGTGCAAAGAAGCTGAGTTTTGAAATCAGCTCTTTTTATAAAGGCATAATAAAGAGGCTGCAGCCCCAGGGCTGGGTCTGCAGACAGAAGCATGGCCACCATCTAGCGGGTCATAATGTGAGGGTGGGCTTTGAGGTGGAGGCCCAAAACCCCTCAGGGAATGGGCAGAGCCCCCAGGGGTTGTGCAGGACCACCCAGCCTCTCCCCTACCCTGGGACTCTGCCTGGGGCCAGGTCTCTCTGACCACGTCTCTCCCTGCTCCTCTGTACACTGAGCCTTGTGGATCCTGGGGACCCCCCCCCCCCCCC
>NW_006777513.1:187624-195473 GCF_000442215.2 Lipotes vexillifer
GCCCCCCCCCCCCCGCCAGAGGCCCTTCCTTTCCCACCCAGTCCCTAGCAGAGCCCACCCCCACCAGGCCATGAGCACCTTGGGGAGGGTCTCCAGGCTCAGTGCCAAGTGGGAGGAGACAGGTTCCACAAGTGGGTCTTCCTGGACAGGAATTTAGAGCCCCCATGGGTTCGAATCCCAGCCCTGCAACGGGCCAGCTCCTTGTTCCTAGACAAGTCTAACCAACCTCGATTTCCTCAGCTGTCAAATGGGGATGATGGCAGGACTACCCGTTAAGACCTCTGCTTGGCATCTCTCCTGGCCGCCCCAGCCCACTCTGTGGTCCCTTCTGCTCTTGCACGTGGGGTCCTCCTCTCCTGTCCCAGCAAGAGCAGGGACTGAGGCTTCTGGCCACACACCTACATGTCCATCACCCCCAACTGGACCCTTTCTCAAGGAAGGGCCACTCAGAGCAGAGCACCCAGAAAATCTGGGCTCCTGTCTTGGGAGGGAACACACAGCAAGAGCCATCATAGTCAGAAATACAGTAGCTATTAGGAGGGGCTCCCGCTAGAGTAGGCCCGTGTGTCCCGGTCACTCGCAGCCTCTGCCCCCTCCCGCCTGGGCGGGCACCTGTGCTCCGGGGCAGCCTCAGGAGCAGACACTGGTGGGTGACCCACATGCAGAGGTGGGGTTGAAGTCACCCCTGAGCCCCAGGGGCCATGCAACGAAGGAAGAAGAGCTGAAATCTCTCCTCGCGGCCGTGCGAAGCTCAGATTTACAGCCCTGTGACCGGCTTTGTAAACTCAGAGCTGCAGAACATCCGAACAGACAATGAGATGGGTCTAGTTTTAGCAGCTGTGGACTTTGTGGGCACATACACACAGGGGTTGGGCCAGGCCAGAGTCTGAGCTGCCCCCATAGCGCCCACAGAGGGGTCAGATGCATGATTACTGCAGTCCTGGGACATGACTTCAGTGGATCTATGCTGGTGGCCTGGTGAAAACAATACCTGAGAGACACCAGGGCCAACTGCCAGCATATCCACGGTTAAGGTGGAGCTGAAAGCAGTACCAACAACAGTGTAATTTGTGAGCCCGCACAACAGGTGAAAGTTGACACAACAGAGCACGCTCACAGGTGAACATCTCCAGAGGAGGAATACTCAGTGGCTTCTCTCCCAGTGGGACTGTTCCAATCTGCCTACGTTGCACCACAGATCAGAAACAAAACAGATCTGGGGGCCTCTACAACACCTCTACACCGCCTGACAGGGCGGTGACAACCACAGACCAAAGGGGAGGCCCCGCTCAATACCCAGTGCAGAATCTGGTCACAACACCAGTCACACCTCCTATAAAGGGGGTAACGGCCAGCATACACTGAGGAAAAGACGTGGCAGACACCCATACGAAAAACAGCCCTTGCACTAAAAAATATTAAAATCACACAGGCTACAGAGGGACATAAAAATAGCCCTCCAAGACAGTCTGAGGGTCTGGCATTGGGAGGAAGAACCCCCAGAGCACTCAGCCCTGAAGGTCAGCGGGGCTTGAGAGCAGGAGCTCCATAGGGCTGGGGGAAACACTCTGGGAGGGTGCATACAAGAGTGCACTGGGACCCAGCACAAAGCAGTACCTCCAGAGGAACCTGGGCTAGACCTACCTAGGGATCTTGGAGGGTCTCCTGGGGAGGCAGGGGTTGGCTGTAGATCACTGTGGGGGACAAGGACACTTGTGGGGGGAAGGATCAATATTCCCCAAGGAATACTGATCAGCGTGAGCTTTCCCGGAGGTCCCTCTGTTGGCAGCAAGACCCGGCCCCACCCAACAGCCTGCAGGATCCAGTGCTGGGATGCCTCAGGCCAAACAGCCAGCACATAGGAACACAGCCCCACCCATCAGCAGACAGGCTGCCTAAAGTCCTACTGAGCTCACAGCCACCGCAAAACACACCCCTTGGCACAGCCCTGCCCACCAGAGGGACAAGACCCAGCTCCACCCACCAGAGGGCAGGCACCAGTCCCTCCCACCAGGAAGCCTGCATAAGCCCCTGGACCAACCTCACCCACCAGGGGGCAGACACCAGAAGCAAGAGGAACTGTGATCCTGCAGCCTGTGGAAAGGAGACCGCAAACACAGAAAGTTAGACAAAATGAGACAACAGAGAAATATGATGCGGATGAAGGAACCAGATAGAAAACCCACAAGGACAACTAAATGAAGAGGAGACAGGCAATCTACCTGAAAAATAATTCAAAATAACGATAGTAAAAATGATCCAAAACCTTGGAAAAGGAATGGAGGCACAGACCAAGAAGATACAAGAAATGTTTAACAAAGAGAAGACTTAAAGAACAACAATTAAAAAAAAGAGATAAACACCACAATAACTGAAGTAAAAAATACACAAGAAGGAATCAACAGCAGAATAATGGAGGTAGAAGAACAGATAAGTGAGTTGGAAGACAGAGTGGTGGAAATCACTGCCATGGAAAAGCAAAAAGAATGAAAAGAAATCAGGACAGTCAGGGACTTCCCTCATGGTCCAGTGGTTAAGACTCCACACTCCCAATGCGGGGGCCTGGGTCCAATCCCTGGTCAGGGAACTACATTCCACATACATGCCGCAGCTAAGAGCCAGCATGCCACAACTGAAGATCTCACATGCCGCAACTAAAAATGATACCGCATGCTGCAACTAAAGATCCCGAATGCTGCAACTGAAGATCCCACATGCAGGACTTCCCTGGTGGCGCAGTGGTTAAGAATCCACCTGCCAATGCAGGGGACATGGGTTCAAGCCCTGGTCCGGGAAGATCCCACATGCCGTGGAGCAACTAAGCCCGTGTGCCACAACTACTGAGCCTGTGTTCTAGAGCCCATGAGCCACAAATACTGAGCCTGTGTGCCACCAACTACTGAAGCCCATGCGCCTAGAGCCCATGCTCCACAACTAGAGAAGCCACCACAATGAGAAGCCCACGTACCGCAATGAAGAGTAGCCCCTGCTCGCTGGAACTAGAGAAAGCCCGCGTGCAGCAACAAAGACCCAACACAGCCAATAATTAATTAATTTTTTAAAAAAAGATCCCACATGCCACAACTAAAGATCCCACATGACACAACTAAAAAATCCCACATGCCACAACTAAAGATCCCACATGCCGCAACTAAAGATCCTACACGCAGCAATGAAGATCCTACATGCCACAACTAAGACCTGGTGCAGCCAAATAAATAAATGAATGTTAGAAAAAGAAAAAAGAAATGAGAACAGTCTCAGAGACCTCTGGGACAACATTAAACACACCAACATTTGCATTAGATGGATCCCAGAAGAAGAAGAGAAAGAGAAAGGGCCTGAGAAGATTTCAAACAGATTTCAAATAGAAATCTCTTCTATTTGAAGAGATTATACCCCAAAACTTCCCTAACATGGGAAAGGAAAGAAGTCACCCAAGCCCAGGGGGTGCAGAGAGTCCCATCCAGGATACAACCAAAAAGGAGGCCGAAGCACATATTAATCAAACTGACAAAAATTAAATACAAAGAAAAAATATTAAAAGCAACAAACAACATACAAGGGAATCCCCATAAGGTTATCAGCTGATTTTTCAGCAGAAACTCTGCAGCCCAGAAGGGAATGGCATGATTAATATTTAAAGTGATGAAAGGGGAAAAACCTACAACCAAGAATACTCTATCCAGGAGGGCTCTCATTCAGATGCGACAGAAAAATAGAAAGCTTTACAGACAAGCAAAATTTAAGAGAATTCGGTGCCACCAAACAGCTTTACAACAAATGCTAAAGGGAGTTCTCTAGGCAGGAAATGCAAACCAAAAAACTACAATAGATACACACACAAAAAAGAAAAAGCAACCAAACATAACACTAAAGATAGTCATCAAATCACAAGAGAAGAGAAAAAAAGAGGAAGGGAAGAAAAAAGACCTACAAAAACAAATTCAAAACAAGAAAATGGCAATAGGAACATACATATCGATAATCACCTTAAATGTAAATGGATTAAATGCTGCAATCAAAAAACACTAGGTGAATAGATACAAAAACAAGACCCATATATATGCTGTCTACAAGAGACCCACTTCAGACCTAGGGACACATACAGACTGGAGGTGAGGACATGGATAAAGAAAGAAAGCTGGAGTAAAAATACACCTTATCAGACAAAACAGACTTTAAAATAAAGACTGTTACAAGAGACAAGGAAGGACACTACACAATGATCAAGGGATCAATCCAAGAAGAAGATATAACAGTTGTAAATATATATGCACTCAACATAGGAGCACCTCAATACATAAGGCAAATGCTAACAGCCATAAAAGGGGAAATCAACAGTAACACAGTAATAGTGGGGGACATTCACACCCCACTTACACCAATGGACAGAACATCCAAACAGAAAATAATAAGGAAATATAAGCCTTAAATGACATATTAGACCAGACAGACTGCACTGATATTTATAGGGCATTCCATCCAAAAGCAGCAGAATAAACTTTCTTCTCAAGCGCACATGGAACATCCTCCAGGATAGATCATATCTTGGGCCACAAATCAAGCCTTGGTAAATCTAAGAAAACTGAAATCATATCAAGTATATTTTCTGACCACAACACTATGAGATTAGAAATAAATTACAGGGAAAAAACAAACACATGGAGGCTAAACAATATGTTACTGAACAACCAATGGATCACTGAAGAAATCAAAGAGGAAATCAAATAATACCTAGAGACAAATGACAACAAAAACACAACAATCCAAAACCTATGGGACACACCAAAAGCAGTTCTAAGAGGGAAGTTTATAGCAATACAGTCTTACCTCAGGAAATAAGAAAAATCTCAAATAAACAACCTAACCTTACACCTAAAGCAACTAGAGAAAGAAGAACAAGGAAAACCCAAAGTTAGTAGAAGAAATCATAAAGATCAGAGCAGAAATAAATGAAATAGAGATGGAGAAAACAACAGAAAATATCAATGAAACTAAAACCTGGTTCTGTGAAAACATAAACAAATGGATAAACCTTTAGCCAGACTCATCAGGAAAAAAAGGGAGAGGGCTCAAATCAATAAACTTAGAAATGAAAAAGAGAAGTTACAACGGACACAACAGAAATACAAAGGATCACAAGAGACTACTACGAGCAACTCTACGCCAACAAAATGGACAACCTAGAAAATATGGACATATTTTTAGAAAGGTACAACCTTCCAAGACTGAACCAGGAAGAAATAGAAAATATGAACAGACCAATCACAAGTACTAAAATTGAAAAAGTGATTTAAAAACTTACATCAAACGAAGTCCAGGGCCAGATGGCTTCACAGGTGAATTCTATCAAACATTTACAGAAGAGTTAACACCTATCCTTCTGAAACTCTTCCAAAAAACTGCAGAGGAAGGAACACTCCCATGCTCATTCTATGAAGCTACTATCACCCTGATACCAAAACCAGACAAAGATAGCACAAGAAAAGAAAATTACAGGCCAATGACACTGACGAACATAGAAGCAAAAATCCTCAACAAAATACTGGCAAACAGAATCCAACAACACATTAAAAGGATCATACACGATGATCAAGTGGGATTTATCCCAGGGATGCAAGAATTCTTCAATATACGCAAATCAATCAATGTGATACACCATATTAACAAATTGAAGGATAAAAACCATCTGATCATCTCAATAGATGCAGAGAAAGCTTTTGACAAAATTCAACCCCCATTTACCATAAAAGCTCTCCAGAAAGTGTGCATAGAGGGAACCTACCTCAACATCATAAAGGCCATATATGACAAACCCACAGCTAACATCATTCTCAACAGTGAAAAACTGAAAGCATCTCCTCTAAGATCAGGAAAAACAACAAGGATGTCCACTCCCACCACTTTTATTCAACATAGTTTTGGAAGTTCTAGCCACGGCAATCAGAGAAGAAAAATAAATAAAAGGAATCCAAATTGGAAAAGAAGTAAAACTGTCACTGTTTGCAGATGACATGATACTATACATAGATGCTACCAGAAAACTACTAGAGCTCATCAATGAATTTGATAAAGTTGCAGGATGCAAAATTGATACACAGAAATCTCTTGCATTCCTATACACTAACAATGAAAGATCAGAAAGAGATATTAAGGAAACAATCCTATTTACCATCACATCAAAAAGAATAAAATATCTAGGAATAAACCTACCTAAGGAGGCAAAAGACCTGTACTCAGAAAACTATAAGACGCTCATGAAAGAAATCAAAGATGACAAACAGATGGAGAGATATATACCATGTACTTGGACTGGAAGAATCAATATTGTGAAAATGACTATACTACCCAAAGCAATTTACAGATGCAATACAATCCCTATCAAATTACCAATGGCATTTTTCACAGAATTAGAACAAAAAATTTCACAATTCGTATGGAAACACAAAAGACCCTGAATAGCCAAAGTAGTCCTGAGAAAGAAAAACAGAGCTGGACGAATTAGGCTCCCTGACTTCCATCTATACTACAAAGCTACAGTAATCAAAACAAAAACAGAAATACAGATCAATGGAACAGGACAGAAAGTCCAGAGATAAACCCACACACCTATGGTCAACTAATCTATGACAAAGGAGGCAAGAATAAACAATGGAGAAAAGACAGTCTCTTCAGTAAGTGGTGCTGGGAGAACTGGATAGTACATGTAAACAAACGAAATTATAACATTCTCTAACACAAAACACAAAAACAATCTCAAAATGGATTAAACACCTAAATGTAAGACTCTCTGACATAAATCGCAGCAAGATCTTTTTGGATCCACCTCCTAGAGTAATGAAAATAAAAACAAAAATAAATAAAGGGAACCTAATTAAAGTTAAAAGCCTTTGCACAGCAAAGGAAACCATAAACAAAATGAAAAGACAACCCACAGAACGGGAGAAAATATCTGCAAGCAGAACAACCAACAAGGGATTAATCTCCAAAGTATACAAACAGCTCATGCAGCTCAATATCAAACAACCCAATCAAAAAATGGGTGGAAGATCTAAATAGGCATTTCTCCAAAGAAGACATACAGATGGACAAGAAGCACATGAAAAGATGCTCAATATCACTAATTATTAGAGAAATAGAGATCAAAACAACAATGAAGTATCGCTTCTCACTGGTCAGAACGGCCACATCATCAAAAAATCTACAAACAATAAACGCTTGACAGGGTGTGAAGAAAAGGGAACCCTCCTGCACTGTTGGTTGGTGAAGAGGCCACAACAGGTGAGAGGCCCGCATACCGGAAAAAAAAACAAAAAAAAACCTAAATGTAGAACTACCATATGATCTAGCAATCTCACTCCTGGGCATATATCTGGAGAAAACCTTAATTCAAAAAGATACATGTACCCCAATGTTCATTGCAGCACTACTTACAAGAGCCAAGACATGGAAGCAACCTGAATGTCCATCAACAGAGGAGTAGATAAAGAAGATATGGTACATATACACAATGGAATATTACTCAGCCATTAAAAAAGAACAAAATAATGCCATTTGCAGCAACATGGATGGACCTAGAGATTGGCACACTGAGTGAAGTCAGCCAGAGAAAGACAAATATATTGCTAATATGTGGAATCTTAAAAAATGGTACAAATGGACTTACAAAACAGAAATCAAGTCACAGATGTAGAAAACAAACTTATGGTTATCGGTGGGGGACGGGGGAGGGATAAACTGGGAGACTGGGATTGACACATACAGACTGCTATATATAAAACAGGTAACTGGGCTTCCCTGGTGGTGCAGTGGTTGAGAGTCCACCTGCCGATGCAGGGGACACGGG
>NW_006777513.1:195556-200552 GCF_000442215.2 Lipotes vexillifer
AAAAAAAAAAAAAAAAAAAAAAAAAAAAAAAAAAAAAAAAAAAAAATTTAAAAATGGTCCACATAAAAAAAAAAAAAAAAAAAGATAACTAATAAGGACCTACTGTATGGCACAAGGAACTCTACTCACTACTCTGTAATGACCTATATGTGAAAACAAACTAAAAAAGAGTGGATATATGTATAACTGATTCACTTTGCTGTACACCTGAAACTAACACAACATGGTAAATCAACTCTACTCCGATAAAAATTGTTTTAAAAAATGAAATACAGGAGCTAAGACTCTTACGTACTTCACGTGCCAGCAGTGACAGTAATGCTAGAGCTGAATCATCTCATTAATCCTCACAGTAACTCCACGAGACAAACCATTACTCTCTGCACGCTGCAGATGATGACAAGGCACAGAGAGGCCAAGTAACTGCCCCAGGTCACAAAGCAGATAATCAGAGGAAGGGGATGCAATGAGGGCTTCAGAGCTGCCACTGACAAGTCTTACGATAAACCTTCAGTAGGTGACGACGATGAAGGCTTGGAGACGTTGGAAGAAGACACAGAAGAAAGTTCAATATCGCGGAGATTGCAGCAGGGCCAGGATGGAAGCAAAGGCGGTCAGGCAGGCCTGAGTTTGACCCTGGCTCAGCTACTTGTGGCCTTATCAGGATCCTCAACCTCCTGGAGCCACAATTTCCTCATCTGTAAAATGGGCCCAGGGAGCACTACTTCAGAGGTTTGCTGGGAGGAATGAAGGCGCTCACTTGGGTAAAGCACTGCACACTAGACACGGGAGCACCTCCCAACTGAGGCGCTGACTCCCACGGGTGTGCCTGCTCAGAGCCCCACACAGGCCATTCCAGACACACAGGCCCCCAAGGTTCCTAGGGAGCCAGAGCCTGCGGGGACGCCCTAAAGCAAATGCAGTGCATCAGCATCACCAGGAACTTGTCGGCAGCGCCAGCGCACCTTCCCCTGAGTCAGAACTCAGCCTGCTCTGGAGTTTCAGATCCTCTCCTATATAGAGCTTCGCTGCTCCTCCTGTGGCCCGACCAGCAGTGCCATCACCCGGTCGATCACTGAAATGCAGGACCTCGAGTCCGAGCCCAGGCCTGCTGGGTCACGTCCCCACCTTCCCTGCTTATCCCTTGGAGAGTTTCATCCTCCAGGTGATAAGAGCAGCTTCACCTAGGTCAGTGCCTCTGGCTGTGGCTGCACAACAGAATCACCCGGGGAGTTTAAAAATCCACTGTGCCCAGCTCCCACCGCCACTATTCTTACTGGCTGGGGGTACAGCTTGCGCACTGGCGTTTTCCACGGCTTTGCAGGTGAAAATGGGAGCAGGAAGCACAGGGAGCCTCTCTCCTGCCTCGGCTGCTCCTGGCTGCAACCAGACCCACTTCGAGGCTGCAGACTCAGACATCGGTGGACAGTTCTGGAAGCCTCCAGAAGCCAGCCCGAGGGAGGGGGAAGATGGGACTGGGGTGAGCCCGAGGATGGAGCCCCCAAGGACCCGCACCTCTGCCCCAAGTCAGCTGGCGCTGGTCTGGACAAGGCAGAAGTCCTTTAGGGGGCAGTGGGGGGCGGACTTGCATCCAGGCTGCCTCCTCTGATTCCTTACAGCTGCGCCTCTGTTCCCACAGGAGGAAGGCCAGCACCTTCTAATTATAGATGCACTCGACTCACAGCCAGGCGGGTACCAGCTCCTAGAAGCCAGGCCCTGCGAGTTTTCCACCTTTCCCACCTCACGCGCAGGCCCCGGAGGGCGTAAGGGCATCCCAGGCGCCCGGGGGAAAGGGGCGCTCCTGCCAGCTCCGGAGAGAGCTGGCTCTGAATTCAGTATCAGCGCTTGCCCGTCTCTTCCCCGGGTTTACTTGGCTCTCTGGGGGCACCATGGAGGAAGAGGGTCCTCCCTGCATCTGGGCCCAGAGTCCCCATGGCCAAGCCTCAAAGGGTGACAGGGGTGCCAGGCGAGAAGGCTACAGCCACTGCCGCTGCACAGGCAGAGTGGCACGGTGGCGGTCAGGGGGTGGGCAGGGGAGACTGGCCGGGCAAAGGCTGAGCCTGAGGGACCCTTTGCTGCCTGTCTGCATGAGCCGCCACCAGCGGTGTCCAGCGGGCTGGCCGTGGGTCAGGCGGGCCAGGTGGGCGAAGCAAGGAGGCGTACGAGTTTCTTGTGGCTGCACTGTTGCCCTCTCCCTCTTGCCGCCCCTCCCGGGTCTCCCGCCACCACTCTGCCTGACACAGGCTGTCCCGGCACCCCTAGGCTCGGCCGAGGCACTCCATCCAACTAACTCCTGCTGCCGCCCTGAGCGTGACACGGCTGCAGCTACCCCCACACCACGGTCCAGCCCAGCCCCCGGCCTCCTGAAACTCCATTCCTTCAGCGCTCCCTGTCTGCACCCTCACCCGTGACCCTCACGTGCACACCTGCCGAGTCCTTTCCTGTGGTCTCAGGCCTGGGTCTGGGACCTGGCGACAGAGTCCAGGCTGGAGTCAGGAGACACTGTCTCGACGACGATGGGGAAGCCTCTGAGCTGCTCTGAGCCTCCATTTCCTCCGCTGTAAAGTGGGCGTAGAGGTTCTTGCCCCTCCTCCCTCGCTGGGTTGCGATGAGGGTTCGATGAGAAAACATGCCCCTGGGAGCGGGAGCAGAGCTGTTCTGTGCCACCCGCCTCTGTGCCTTGCCTCGATGGCACCCTAGTGGCCCAGCACGGGCTGCCGCCACTTCTGACCCACGGCCTCTGACCTAGGGCCTCACAGCCATCCACAGGCCACTAGCCTCCTGCGCGGGCTGTGGGCCCTGCTCAGGTGCGAGACCCTGTGGCTCCACCCCAGCCCGTGCGTGCGCGCTCTGTGCGTACAACCCAGGCGTCCGGGGGTGGGGTGGGGGGAGGTCGGGTAACACCCTGGGGCAAACTCGGATCAATGAGGCAGAAAAGCTTCCCATCCCCACTATCTATTTGCTCTCCCTCCCTCCCTCCTGCTTCCCCGGGACCAGCTCCCCCGGGACCAGCTCCCCCCGTAAAGTGCTGGCACGTTAGCTTTGCCTGATCTCTAGGGAGGCTGGGCTCAGAGAAGGGAGGCCATTCTTCTTGCTTCCACAGCCCCTCCCATGTCGAGATGAGGCCCAGCTGAAGGCTCCCAAGTGCCCCGAGGGCCAGAGCTTAGGAGCCCACACACCCAGTCCCTGGCCCAGGCCTTCTCCAGCTGTTGGTTTGGGGCAAGTTACTCCATCCGTGTGAGCCCCAGCTGTTTGTCAAACAAGACACGGGTCCCCAGACTTCCCGGCCTGGGTGTGGGGATACAGGAGGGGAGAAGGCAAGGAGGGCGGCTTCAGCCCAGAACAAGTGCTCACACAGCTGGCGTGTCGTAGTTCCGAAAGTAAACAGCGTCCTCTGGGTTCGGCTTACCCCGGCCAAGGCCTGCATGAACATGGGATTCCTAACTGCGGGTAGAGCCCAGAGCTCTGCGTCCACACAACTCGGGCTGGAGGCCCCGTTAAGGCAATCAGTGAAAACCTTTAGCTTCTGAGTACGTGCAGCTGCCCTGCACACGCAGCACACACAGACACACAGACACATGCGCACACCTTCTAAGGAACACACGGCTCCAAAGCATCAACGGACTGAGGGCCCAGGAGGAGAGGGAAGCACACTGGGGAAGTCAGAGGAGATCTTAGGCAGCCCCACTGCTGTGAGAGATGCCGGCAAAGATGGGAAAAGAGGGTTTTTAGGAACTTGCCGCAGAAGATTATGAATGAAATTCCCTTCTGCAGCCTCTTCAAGAGACTCGGCCACGCCACACAGCTTGTGGGATCTTAGTTCCCCGTCAGGGATCGAACCCGCACCCCCTGCAGTAGAAGCGCGGAGTCTTAACCACTGGACCGCCAGGGAAGTCCCTCTTCAAGAGACTTTGGCTAGGGATCTGGGCGCCGCTCACTGCTGCAGTGCTTTCTAATGTGGCCCTAGCGAAGGGGAGCCTGCAGCGAAGGGGAGCAAAATCGGGAGGACAGTATCTGTTCCTGGCCACACGCATGCAAAGGCCGGACACCCGCCGGGAGGGGCGGCCACACACACAGGCATGTGTGTAATGGCTTTTGTGACCTGGGGCACAGTCCTTCCGCTCACAAACTCCAGCTGTGCGCAAGACGGCCTGCAGAGACCCTGCACTCCACTCCTATCACACAGGAGCCCCCTGGGCCCCTGGGAGCCGCAGCTGTGACAGTGGCCCAGATGGTGCTGAGCCAGGGCTGCTGGCCTCACTACGACAACCAGAGCCCACCGTGTGCACCCGGATGCATCCATGGCTACACCGTCATGTATCTTCATATCCTCCACTCATACACTCGTCCAGGCCTGGGTACAGGCCTTTCCCAAGTGCTTTTCCTGCTTCCTGTACTGAGAGGCTCAACAAGGCCTGGAGAGGCCTGACACTGCCCAATGGTCTCGTAAAAGGTTCCCACAGCGGACACTGTCACAAACAATTTACTTAAACATACTTGGGTAAGGAATACACGTGACACTGACTCTAGACAAACATCCAATTACTGCAGCATCCGTGTGCAGGGTTGTCCGTGCTCACAACTGTCCGGGGCAGCGCTGCACAGCTTCCTGGAGGTGTTCCCATGCCCGGGGGCTGCTCCTGCCACATCTCCTGCCTCCTGGCCCTTGAGGGGGAGGGTCTCTGCCCAGGAGCAGGGCCCGGGGGCCTCCAGTTCAATGCCCCAGCTCTGGGCAGGAAGGCGGGCTGGGAGGGGATGGCAGGAAGGGACTTGGGGCTACAGGTGGGGCAGGGACCTCATCCTTCAGGAGCCACTTGGGAGGGACCCCACCCGTGGGCTCTCCAGGGTCCGCAGGCCTCCTGGCCTCTGATGCCCAGCTACCTGCTCCCAACACCACCTCTGCCCTCGGAGCACATCCTGGGAAAGGGGTGGCAGTGCTCAATAAGCATGCACGGCGCCCCCCCCCCCGGGGGGGGCAGCCCCAGACACAGCCAGC
>NW_006777513.1:200809-235829 GCF_000442215.2 Lipotes vexillifer
GGCAGCCTCAGACACAGCCAGCTCTGCCCCAGCTGAGAATGGGGACAGCAGCCCAGGGAGGGGACAGCCTGCTGCACAGCTGGACGGGACCAGTGTCAGGCCCCCACTCAACTCTGAAAGGGAGGAGCTGTCTGGGGCAGGTTCCCAGGGCACAGTCAGAATTCAGGACCCTTTCCAATCCTGGAGTCTACAATTCTGGAAATTTCTAAGAAATGGAGAAGCAGGGAGAAGCTTTCTTTGACTAACCTTTGGTACTTTCAATGTTTATCATCAGGAGTTGGGAGCCCAGCCATGTGCTGGGCTTTACATATCTCATCGCAACGCAATCCCTCCAACCCACGGGGGGGCGGTGTGGAGATTCCCATTTCTTAGATGAGGATGCCAAGTGCCCACGACTTGCACTAGGCTGCTTAGGCAGGCGGTGGTGAGTAGGTCTGTCCAGGCCTGCCTGCCCCACTGCCCTGCTCCTTCTGGGGACGGTCATTTCTCCTCATCATTGCGCCTGGCTGGGGTATAACCTTCTGAGCATCAGATGAAGGCTGAGGCCCTCGCCCTGGGCACATGGATAAGTGCCCATTCCCACGGCATCCTGCATATGATTTCAGGGATTGACGGGCTCCCAGAAGCTCATCCATGGATGCCAAGTTAAGCATCCCAGCTTCCTGGAAAACTGGGACAAAAATGGCCCTGAGGGACCATCTTGCATGAGCCCCCAGGGATCTGCTGGGAGGTGGAGGAGGGGCACGAGTCAGCCCCCTGCCTCTGCCAGGCTTTGTAAGTGGTGCTTCTTTTGGAGGCAGCACATGGACTTCTATTTTTTGACCTACTCAACAAAATGGAGACCATTTTTAGCTCAGCAAGCTGCAGGGCATCACAATTAGCAACTGAAAATTACACATCTTGCCAGTCTCCCCTCTGTTGGCTGGAGGAGAGAGAAAGTGTTCCTGGGGGGAACTGGGTGCCAGCCCTGGCCCACACCCTGGTGGGCCACTTAACCAGGAGGGCAGCCTTTGGCCGAGATTTCAGAATGAGTGCATTCAGGGGGCTGTCTCTGGTTTCATCCCAGTTCCAGAAAAATCCAGAGCTGGTGGGAGCCAGGCAGGAGCCCCATCAGCTCTCAGAGGCCACAGTTAGGGAGAGACCCATGCTGGCTGCTTGAACCAGGGCCAGCAACACTGGAACCCAGCTCGGCTGGGGACCTCGGGCAGCTGAGGCCAGGCCTCCTGCCCCGTCTGCACAATGGACCCAACCACCCTTCTAGGGCTAACTGTCTGGTTCTCTGATGTCATTTGCACTGGGGTGGGGTAGGAGGTGGGGTGTTCCACAGAGCCCTTGCTCTTTGACCGACAGACTAACCAATCATTCATTCATTCATTCACAAATGGCACCAAGGACCTGCCTACACACTGGAGATCTACCAGTGAAGGAAACAGGGTCTCTGTCCCCACTGAGACCCCCGGAGCAGGCTGTGGCTGTCACGCGTGATGACCACACAGACGAGGATGTGATGTTAGGGGTTAGAAGGAGAGCAGTGCTCTGGAAGAGGAGAGGGTCGAGAGAGCAGCTGCCAGACTGAACTCAGACACTCCTAAGGCAGAAAGCTCCCTCCCGGGGGCCCTCCTTCCCCTCCCCAAACCCCAGCTTTCAGAGCTTCCTAAATTTGAGCTGAAATGTGTGTCTCTTAAGCTCCAGAAGCCCTGGTCCTATCTGCTGGGACCACATGCTGAAGATCTGGCTGCACACGGGCTGGGTGGAGGCCCGGCCACCCCATGAGCTGGGAGCCAGAGCCCTCTCTGTAAAATGGCACCTACAGCAGCAACTTCACAGGCAGCAGTGAGCACGGCTGGAGGCCACCATGCTCCAGACATGCTTAGTACCTGCTGGTTTCAGTGGAGTCAGAACTGCAGGACACTGACAGGCACTTGGGATACCCGTCCTCCAGGTTACCCACCGCCTTCCTAGACACAGTTATGGCAGCTGGTACTGCCCCTATCCTGATCCCGCCTCTGAGGCCCTCTCCCCTCTCCACAGCCTGGGCAGCCACGGGGCCCTGGTGCGGCCAGGAAGAAAGTGGGGAGAAGCTGCCTCCTCTGTCCAGGCATACAGATCCACTGGCCCGGCTGCACTGCCCTGTCCTGGCAGGTGGCGCTCAGAACTGGCTCTGGGGACTTCCCTGGCAGTCCGGTGGTTAGGACTCTGCTTTCACTACCGAGGGCGCAGGTTTGATCCCTGGCTGGGGAACTAAGATCCCGCAAGCCTTGCAGTGCGGCCAAAAGTCTTCTAAAAAAATTTTTTTAATAGAAGAATGGCTCTGCCTTAGAGGTGGCTGCTCTGCCCGGGGTGGGGAGTGGTAGGGGTGACATGCCCTCTTTAGTCCTCACCCCTGTACTCCTGTGGCCATGCCAGCAGGGAAGAAGTCTTCCTGAGGGCACGGCGGCCCCATCCTTGCAGGCGGGGCCGCAGGAGCACCCTGCAGCTCCCATCCTCCCAGCCTGATGGGCCTCGGGGGCAGGAGGGCGAGGGGTGACGTTTTTCACATAAACCAAGCTTCAAGAAACCGTACTCGCAAATGCCGGGAGGAAGAGCCACATTTACCTTCGTGTACGCTTGGGGCCACCAGGGCAGGCCCGGCCCCGGTGGAGGGCTGCAGGCCGGGCTCCAGCCAGGAGGTGGCTGGCCTGGGGGCCAGAGCCACGCAGCACTTTGGCGCCTTCTCCACAAAGGCCCGGCCTCCAAGAGATGCTGAACAATTAAAGCTTTGTTACAGATGCATGATTCATTTTTTTTTTCCTTCTGAATTCCTTCCTATTACCAAATCCTATGTGAACTGACTACAGGAATCTTGCCATCTCCTCCTCACACTCCTAAATACAGATTCTGCCGCGTTGGGGTTTCCTCCTCCTCCTGTTCTGCCTTTCTGTCCAGTCAGCTTCTTCTGGTGGCTGCTCAAGAGACAAAATGTCACTGTGCGCCAATAACCATCCCATTATTGAGCCTTGAGAGGCCCGAGGAGGAGCAGGTAGGATTTCAGAGAATCCCTGCCCTCTCCCCACAGGGCGGGCTGCTGGCAAGCCGGCCTCCCACTCAGGGCCCTCAGGGCAGGGTGAGGGTGCCCGGGGCCTCCCCTTCCCCCCCTCCCCCCACACCCCGGCCTCAGATTCCACAGGGGTCACCCTGAGCTCCTGCATGCGGCCGGGTGACCCTCAGACTCCGTGTGGAAACTGACACAACCTGGGGAGGCACTCCTGTCATTTCTGGGGGTTCCAGCAAGGTGCCACAGAGGAGGGCGGGCTGGAAGGCAGGGCGCAGACCCCCCCACCTCAACTGGAACTGCACCTCTGGGATCCCCTTCCTGTATGGGGCATCCACTTAAGGCTGCTGCTCATAAGTGTGCTAAGCAGAATCTGGGGCAGCCAGAGCTCCCACCCACCAGAACCCCAGGTTCCAGGCGGGAGCATCTGACCCAGGCTCCCCCTGCTCCAGCCACAGGAGCCAGGCAGGACCCCAAGGAGCGGCAGGGCGTGGCTGTGAACGAGCAGGATGACAGGGGGCTGCGTCAGAGCTCAGGGTCCTTCGGAGGCAGGGAGGCTGGGCCCCTAGGGAGGGAGGGGGGCAGGGTCCGAGCCACGCTCAAGCCTTTCCAGGAGTGAGTAGCAGCCTCTACTCCACCCGCCAGGCTGCGTCCCGGGGGTGCCAGGGTACAGAAAAAAGAACGTATAGTCCTTTTATTTTTAAATGACATCTAATTAGGCTGAGCAACGATTTTCCTTTGTGTTTAAAAACAAATAAAAATCAATTTCCTTCGCTTGAATTTGTCATCCTCCTGGCAGACACCCAGAGTGGCAGCCCTGGGATCCCGCTGCACTGCAGGAGCTGGAAACTTCTGTACGCTAACCTGCTGGTGGAGGGCAGCAGGCGCCCAGCTCCCTGCTGGGCCTGGACAGAAACAGGACCAGGACGTGCGTCTTGACCCTCCAGCAGAAACATCTCCCGCTCCCTGTGCACGTTCTCTGTACACAAGCAGCTTTCCTGCCACATGCCCTATGTCCCCTGGCCCTGGGGGCTGGTAACCAGGTGTCTAGCCCAGCCCCCAGGAATACCAGCAGCACAGCTGCCCGCATCCCTCCCCAGGGCAGTGCACTTCCCCGCACACCAACCTGCACACACTGCTGGCAAGGCAGCTGTCACCCCATTTTCCAGACAAGGAACAAAGCCCCAAGGGTTTAAGTCATCAGCCTTAGGCCTTACAGCTCCAAAGTAGGGGAGCTGGGATTTGAACCCTGGTGTGTGTAACCACCACGATCTGATAGGAAACCCAGGACCATCAGCGCAGGCTCAGGAGCAGGAAGGGCAGGTGCGAGGCAAAGGCAGGTGGAGCCGGCCAGGGTCCCCGCGAGATGGGCAAGGCCTGGCCCAGAAGGAGCCACCTGCTGGCAGTGTGCAAGGTGAGGCCAGCAAGCGCAGCATTGTGGGGAGCAGGGCAGGGTCCAAGGGCCAGCTGTGTACGTGTCCGCACGGGGCCCCTTGCTGGACAGCCCGATCCAAACCCTCCCTGAAACAGCTCAGCAGCCTCACTGCCAATGAGTGACACTCACAGGGGGTTTCCACCTACTGGGCTGTCCTACACATCCCCACAGGGCCCGCCAAGGCATTATTGGCCATTGTCCAGATGAGGTGCAGCCCAGGAGGCGAAGGACAGCCCGAGGCCACACTGTCTGGCAGGGCAGAGCCAGGAACAGCCCACGGCTCCTGCCTGCAGGCTGGTTCTTTCTGCCAAGAGTTGAAAGTGCAAGGCAAACTGCCAAGAACACACCTGCCCCGCTGTGCCCAGGCAATGGGGCCGGTACCCAAGCACAGGGCAGGGAGCTCCTCTTCGTGGACCAGAGACAGGCAGGATGACAACTAGAACTTTCTACAATTCCTGACATGTGGTTCAGACCCAAAGAGACGAGTGGCAGAAAGGAATGAAAATACTGCAGGGCATTCTCTCAAGACGTGGGAATGGAAACATGGAGAGAAAAATGCATGAAATCCCACGGCCTAAAGGCAGCACGGCATGTTCTTCCATCCGAGAGCACTCATCCACATTGTTCATACATCATATCACCAATGAAACCCTGATGGAGTACCCAAACAGAAATGTACAGGTGACAGAATGATGTGTCTGGATATTAATAAACACAGCTGGATATTAATAAACAAACGATGAACCAAAAAAATTCACCCACTTGATTAAAAATACTTCCCTAAATCATGTTTGTGTTCAAGTAGCAATCAAAACTCCAATTACAGACACATCAGAAAAATAACCCTTATAAGAAATCTCCTCATGAAAGTCGACATGGCCAAAGCTGTACTCGGAGAAAAATTCATGGACTTCAGTATATTTTAAATAAACAGGAGGAAATGAAAACAAACTAAGCACTTGATTTAAAAAGCTAAAAAGAGGGGCTTCCCTGGTGGCGCAGTGGTTGAGAGTCCGCCTGCCGATGCAGGGGACACGGGTTCGTGCCCCGGTCCGGGAGGATCCCACGTGCCGCGGAGCGGCTGGGTCCGTGAGCCATGGCCGCTGAGCCTGCGCGTGCGGAGCCTGTGCTCCGCAACGCGAGAGGCCAGAACAGTGAGAGGCCCGCGTAACGCAAAAAAAAACAAAAAACAAAACAACAACAACAACAACAAAAAGCTAAAAAGAGCTTCTAAACAAAACAGACATACAGCAAAGCAAACTAGAGGAAGGAATTACTAAAAGATAAATTAGTGGATTTAAGGAAAGGAAGACAGTAGAACTTGCTGATTACATTCAAGAGCTGATTTTCTTTTGGAAACACAAATTAAAAAGATAAACCTCTGGCAATTCTAATCAACAAAAGGATGGAAGAAAGGAAGGAAGCTGGCAGACAGGGAGAGAGGGAGGGAAGGATCGAGACTGGGACGGGGGGAAAGGAATGAAGAGAGGGAGAAATGCAAAAACAGAGGAATGAAAAAGAGACTCTAACCACAGATGTGGAGAAGAAACTTTAAACGAATAGATGATGTAAATCTGTGCTAAAAGGTCTGAAAGCATTTTGAACTAGGATGTTACCTACAAAATACAAATAACCGAAATAGACTAAAAATGTTTAGAACGCAAGAAGACCAATAAGCATAGTACAAATTAAGTAAGCTGACAGCCAACTAAACCTCAGAGAAAAATAAAAGCAAGCCCCGGCTGAGCCAGTTTCCAAAATGAATTACTTCAACCCTTGAAGAGTAAGATAATTTTATATGATATTTAAACTATTTCGACTACACAATTCATATTGAAAACCTTTCCTATTCATTTTATGAAGCTAACATAACCATGATTTATAAATGTGACAAATATCTCCCCTAATAGAAAAGTAGGTATAAATTCTTACCTATGAATATACATGAAAAATACCCCAAGCAATATATCGGCAGAATGAACCCAGCAGCATTTCAAAGCACAATCGAGCCTGACCCAGTGGGATTTATTCCAGAAACAGGATGATTTAGCTCAGAAAAGCTAATAAGTCAACACATTAATAGGTCCCAGGAGGAAAGGCATTTGATGATTCTGCTATATACAGGAAAGCCTCATATGATATCCACTCTTGGTGTACACGCTCAGCAACTGGTGTACACGCTCGGCAATTGGTGTACACGCTCGGCAATTAATGTAGGAATGATATGTACCTCATGATGAAGATTATGTATTTGAAATTTAGGGCCAATTTCAGACTTAACAGTAAAACATTAGAGGCCTCCTCATTAAAATGAAGATCAAGCCAAGGACAACTGCTAGAGATGTGGGGACATATGTATATGTGTAGCTGATTCAATTTGTTGTAAAGCAGAAACGAACACACCATTGTAAAGCAATTATACTCCAATAAAGATGTTAAAAAATAAAAAATAATTAAAAATTAAAGTTGCTTTGTACCTTTCAGAAAACACACTAAGATAAGAAAATGTTAACAAGATACATGAGAAATGAATTAAATTCATTCCTGGGTTTTCCAGGGAGCCCAGCTGAAAAATCTGTTCAAAATACTGAGAGCTTAATTACCAATTACCTAACATACATTTTTTAAAGATCGCTGTCTTACCTATCAACCTCGCCTGGAGACAGGTATTCCCATCCCCAAAGACATCCCAACTCAGTCCATGTGGAGTGCGTGCTTTCACCCCAGCGGCAGAAGGGAGGAGGGTGTGTGTGAGCCAGTGCCTGTGTGTGTGTGTGTGTGTGTGTGTGTGTGTGTGTCTGTGCGTGCGTGCGTGCGTGCGTGCGTGCATGCCCTGGGGCCTCCCAGCTCTGCAGGTCTCCCAGCCTCTGGGCAGGGACATGTTGCTCCCAGTGGGCCTGCTCTGCCACTCAGGTCAGCCACCCGGCCCACAGCCCCCTTACTGGCCACACACCCCTGACACCACAGCATTCTGCCCTCTGGGCTGGGCACCTCTAGGGGCCTGCCACCCCTCTTCTAAGGAGGTTGCATGGGGTCCTGGTGCGCACAGGGTGGCCAGGTTCTGGGGTCGGCCAGCCCCAGAATGAATGTCGCCTCTTCCTGCTCTGCTCAGGGTGCTGCCTTACACCTCAGAGCCTCAGCTTCCTCTTGTGTCACTGGAACAGCCACCTCGTGAGGGTTAAAGGAGACGCGAGAGCTGGCTCCAAGTTCTCTGACTCACACTCACCACAGGGGGCGGCTCGTGCGGCAGCCACACTGACCTTTGGGGAATGCCGTGGGCTTGGCCCCAGCCAGGCAGGCCGGTGTGAGCAGGACAGTGAGGGTGGGGTTCTTCCACTGGAGGCTGAGACACAGGGCAGTGGGTGTGCCAGAGAAACCCCACCGGCTGGCCGGCGACCATGAGGCCACAGGGCCAGAGCTCTTGGGGGCTGCAGGGCTACAGGGGGTGAGAAGCAAAGAACCACGGTGGAGGTCCCTGGCTGCTTTCCTCTGGAGACCCCGGGGCCACCGTCCACATGCTCCCACCTGACCGATCACCCAGGGCCCTCCAATCTGTCTGCCTCTGCGCTCCCCTTGTCCTGGAACCCACAGGGCTCCAGCCAGCCCAGAACCTGGCACAGTGGACATCCTGGGTAGGGGGCCAGCTGTGACCCCTGACACCCTGGCTGAACTCAGGCAAGCCGCAGCACCTGTGGGCCTCAGCTTCCCCACGTGTAACACATGGAAGCAGAACTAGGCAGCCTCCGTGGGCCATTCCAGCCCTCGTGTCTGTTTCTTCCCTCCCTCACTTATTCAGTCAACAAACATCCCTGAGGTCCTACTGATCTGTGCTGCACACCTGGAAATGGAAGAACCCATGGAGCTCAGCGTGTGCCACTAGGGGTAGAAGTAACACCGCAGTGCAGTATGAGAGACTCGGGATTAGAGGTCTGTGCTGGCTGGGTGTTGAGGGGGCACAAGGGTGGAGGGACTATCTCTGTAGGGAGAAGTCAAGGAGGGCATCCTGGAGGAGGTGATTTGGAGGTGGGCTTCCAAGGATGAGCAGGGGGTTTCCAGTGGGTTAGGTGAAGGAAGAGCAGGGAGATAAAACAGGTCTCCTGGCTGACCTGTTTTTATCAGGACTGTTTGTCAGGACTGTGACACCACAGTCCTGACAGACCAGCCCTCTTCTGGTCACTCAACAGCAGCTCCCCAGAGGGTGAGGGCCAAGGAGCCCAGCACTGTGGAGGGTGCAGGCAGCTTCCACAGGTACCTCAGCTCCGTCTCTCAAGTCAAACCCTACCCATCCCAAAGCCAGTGTGTGACTCCCCACCCCCAAGCAGCTCTCCCAGATGGCCTAGCCCGCAAAGTCCCTGCACCACTGTGGTCCCTGTGCTTGGTGGGTACGTGACCTACAGGTGGTACTGCCCCCAATGCTCCTGAACCTCGGACGGGGACGGCAGCCAGGTCGACACAAGATGCTGTGGCCCCCCACCTCACCTTGCCTCCCCCGGTGGAGCTCACACGAAGCTCCTCCAAACCCAGCAGCAGGCAGGCCCAGCAAGATGAGGGCGTGGTGCCTGGACCAGGCTGTCCTGAGCCAGCAGGTACAGGTGTAGGCGGCGTGGCCAGGAGGCAGCAAAGGCTTGCAGGATGGAGCAAGCTGGGGCTCCAAATTAGCACCCCAGGCCAGACTCTCCCCTAACTCCATACACCCAGCCAGTGCCAGGTGACATGGCCCCGGGGTGTCAACCTGTCCCACCTCCTCCCCGACCACCCCCTGCTCCACCTGCATCCTTTCCCGCCTCTCCTTCCCGGAGTGGGCTGTCTCCTCTCCATCTCCACACCACAGCTCCGCCGTCGGCAAGGCCACCTGCTTTACCTTCAGAGTAAATCGACCCTTCTCTCCTCCTCCGCTGCCACCTCCCTGGTCTGAGCCCCTGGGCCCCTGTGCTTACGCTCGCCAGCTCTGCTCCTGACACCGGCCTCCAGTCTGGTCCTCTTCGAAGCCTTGCCTGACCTCTTCCTGCTGTGCTCCTCTGCTCCCACCGCCACGTATCTCCCTCCCTTTCCTCCAGCAGGTCCTCAGGCTGAGGCGTCCCCTGACTGCCTCACCCAAGGCACAAACAGCTGCCCCACACTGGTGGTCAGTGTGCTGGGCACCAAATGTGTTGGACCCCTGCTTGCCGGGCTGAGCAGAATTGGCATTACTGGTCCCAGTGAGACTGAGTGGGGCCCTGTGACTCATCTGGCTCAAGAGCAGTGAGTAGAAGTGATGTGTGGCACTCTGAACTGGGGCACTGAAAGGTTAGTGCAAGGGCCTCTCTCCCCCTCTGCCATGGGACCTGTCAGCCCAGGCCCTTGAGTGAGGAAGCCTTGGAGCAGGGCCCCGCCAAACCATGAAGAACTCGCCGATAAGTGAAAATTACAACGTGTTGTTATAAGCTCCTGGCTTTGGGGGTTGTTTGGTTACCACTGATAACCTAAACTACCCTGCCATTGATATGCACCCTTGATATGTTCTATTCCTCTTTCCTGCGTTACTTTTTCTCTTTAGCGCTTATCACCACGTAACATTCCATATTCCATTTCTTGATTGTGCTTTTCTTTTCCCTCTCTTGCTAAAAGGTGAGCCATGAAGACAGGGACGGTGGTGTCTCTGGTTCCCTTCTGAATCCATGGTGCCTGCACACAGCGGGTGCTCAATAAATGTGCAATGAATAAGTGAAAGAACGAAGGACTAAATGAGTCCTGCTTCTTGGGCACAGCCAGGCCCAGTCAGCCCACCTGTGGTCCCCTTCTGTGCCCCACCTGCACTGAGCCTGAGGTCTCGGGTCTACGCCCGTCAGCTCCAGGCTGAGGGCTTAGAACAGCGGCACCTGAATCACATTGCCTGACTGCCTCAAAGGAAGGGTTTGAGCCATGGAAATGCAACACTGCCTCATGCTCGGGATTAATCCAGGACAGGTTCTCAGCCTCCCTTCCTGTAGAAAGGAAGCTGCCCCTCACCTTGAGGTCCACACCCCTAGAAGCCCCAGGCTGGGCCTCACTCTCCTTAAATACACAGGTGTCTGTGGGCCCACACAGGCACAGTCCTGCCCGCCCTGCCTCTCCCTCTCTCTCACACACACACTCCATATATAAACATGCCCACATTTTCACATACTCTCACTCTCGCCCACACATCACACATACACACCTCCCACGTGCCCAATTCATTACAGACCTCCTCTCCCCGCACCTCCTCCAGGGCAAACAGGTGGTTCTATGTTCAAGTCCAGAAAAGGATCCACTGTCGTCTTGGCGCTTATAAGCCTGCCTGTGCCAGTCCCAGGGCAGCCACCCTCCTGCCGACCCTGTCACTGGGGCTGCTGTCTCCTGCCTGTCCGGCCCTGTCCACCCCACATGGGTCCCTACCAGGTGTGCAGGTGCCACGCGGCCACAGACCATCACCAGCGTCCACAGGCCGTGCCAGGAAAGGCAGTAGCAGCCTGGGCTGCCCATCCGTTCTGAGCCCTGGGCGCAGCCCACCTGACAGCTGGTGTCTCAGTGGGGACCCACAGAGAGAGTGGTTCCCAAGGGCAGGCTTCCTCCAGGCCTGGCCAAAGATGTTCTCAGGATGGCCACACTCCTTGTCCGGAGGTCAGGACCGCTTCCCGAGCTCGGCGGCCCAGGAACCCCTGACCCCCGCAGTCCGACTGTAACCAAGGGGTTGCCCTGCGAGCTCGTCCACGTCACCGCCTCCGCGACCCGCCGCCCCGGCACCTGCCACGCGCCGCAGCCCTACCTGAGGCTCCAGAAACATCCTGGCTGCCTGCTCCCAGCGCTGTCTCCCGGCGCCCCGGGCGTCCCGCGTGCCGCCGCTTCTCTCCCCGCGCGCCACTGCAGCTCCAACCCTCCGCCCCGCCCGCGGACTACCCCACGCCCGTCTCCTCCCGGGAGGCGGGGCCCGGCCAGGGCCGGGAACGCTAGGATTCTGGACGGGGCGGAGGTGAGGTGCCAAGGGGTAGCGAGGGACGGGGTAGGGCCGAGGGACCTCGAGGCAGGGCCAGGGGCGGGGCCGGAGCATCGTGGAGTTCGAGGGGGCGTGGCTCAAGGGGCGGGGAAAGCACCGGAGGGGCGGGGCGCTGCTTGGAGGGCGGTGGCGAAGGTGCAGGGGTTGGGGCGCCGGGAGGGGCGCGGCGTGGGCAGGGCGCACAGGCCTGGCGCTGGATTTGGGGGCGCTGGGAGTGCAGGCGGAGCGGGCCGTGGCGTCAGGACGGAGGCCATGGCAGGGTGTCGGTGCTGGGTGCGCCGGGTGGGCTTGCGAAGGGGCGCCGTGTGGGTCGGGGCTTAGCGCGCGGTAGGAGCAGTCGTCCTGGTGAGATCCAGCTAACGGAGAGCCCCGTGCGCCCCCATATCCTCCCTCGAGCCTCTCTTGCCCCTCCCCGACCTCACCTCATCGTAGAGGTCCACTACAGAGCTACGGCAGGTGCTTGGCCAGCGTCTGGCTTGAATGCCTCCCCTTACGGGGCTCTCACTTCACACAGCTCTGGCCTCGAGCGTCCCACGGAACTCTCTGTCCTTCCGTTTCCTTGAGTGAACACAGGGGACACGGCAGCTGCTTTTGTGGGAGGACTACTCTAAGACACGGCGTGGGTCGGACCTGGCACATGGCACAGCGAGGCGTCCTCCCGCCCCCAGGAGCCCCGGCGCTCAGAAAGAATCCTGTCCGGTGACGGATCTTCCCCTCCCCCGCGTTCCTGCGTTGCCCCCAACCCGGACTCTGAGAATCTGAAAGGAAAAGGTGGACTGAGGGAAGAGCGCCCTCTCTGGGAGATCTAGAACCAGAGGGCCCAGAGGCTGAGTGGGGAGAGGGAGGGGGTGGGATCCGGAAGAGCTCAGGAACAAGCCCTGGGGCTGGGATGGGGAGAGGTGATGCTGTCAGTGTCCAGGCAAGTCCCAGGACGCCGGCCCCCAGCAGCCCGTGAGACAGCCATCTCTCTTCCCAGCTACCCGTTCTCCTTTGCCTGTTCTCTCACCAGTAGCAAGATTGGCCCTGAGGCTGAGTCCTGCTGGACAGCTATTTCCGTCTTGAGGAATTAGGGGTTGTGCTGAGTCTGTTCACCAGCCTCCTCCAAGAGAATGCAGGAGTTTGGAGACAGCCGTCCTTCTCTTGGAGGTCTGCCCCCACCCCACTTTCTCTACTAAGACTGGAGCCCAGGTCTCACTGCTCCAGCACCTGCTCCTGTGGGTGGGCAGTCAGGAAGAGGGGGACAACATTAGCAGAAATGGCCAGGGCTGCAGACTGCTGGCACATCAGCCCCCCAAGTTTCCACACTGTCCGTCTCCCCCTGCTGCTTCTGCATCTCATTTCAGGCCAGTCAGAGGACGCAAAGCTAACACTGGCCTCTGCAGGGGACTTGTGGAACCAGGACCAGCCTGGGCCCTTGGTCCTGAGCCCACCTGGCCACTCTTCCCCTTCAGACAGCTCCACAGTGCCAAGAGGGGTGAGGGGTTTTGCCCTGAGGGAGCCTGCCAGGCACCTACCCCTGCTGCCCTCAGCCCTACCCCACAGCCCTGCAGGACATCTGGGCCCTCAGGCAGCCACAGTATTTCCTCAGGAAGTCCATGTGGGCAGTTAACACCCTGTGCACCCCGAGCAAGACTTCCCCTCTGCTTCTCTAGATGTTATGGCCCAGAGGAGGTGGCTAGGCCGATATGCAGCACCACTGCACCTTTCTGTACATGCTCACTCACAAATTTCACAAGCATCCCTAAGAACCTTGATAAGGTAGATGCTTCCCCAGGATGAAGGAGCACCCTCTGCCAGTAGTGTCTGCAGTGGGAATGTCCTCACAGACACAGGTGGTGCTCTCTCGCCTTTGCTCACAGGTGTGACCTCAGCATTCATGTGTGTACATGGACTACATCCACATCCCAAGGCAGCAGGGAGATGGGCGTGCCAGGGCTGTTCCCTGCTAGGGTGCTCCCCTGCTTGAACCTGTGGGTGGGGCTGGGCGTAGAGAGCAAGGTGCAGCAGGGAGGACTTGTGGGGACCGGCACAGGAACACAATGACCTTGCCAGAGCTGGCTTTAGAAAGTGGAGAAGGAACCAGCTGTGGTGCGGCCAGCAGACATGTGCTGGGGGCTTCTGGAAAGATGAGGCACCCCAGATGATGTGGGCTGGCCATGAGGCCAGGAACAGTGCACCCATCCCGTGACCATGAGAGGATGCTCTGAGCAAAGAGCAAGGAAGCCTGGTTCCAGAATGACAGTAACCCTGGACATCCTCACAAGTACGGACACCTGGGACAGACGGGAAACTGGGACAGGAGGCTGGACTCACTGCTACAAGCTCCTAATCAGTGTCCTTGCTTCCACCTGTCCTGCCTCAACACAGCAGCTGGATTGGCCCTGTTAAAACCTGAGTCAGGTCCTGCCCCTCCTCTGCCCAGACCCTCAGTGAAATGAAAGCCAGGGTCCTAGTGGCCCTGCAGGCCTCATTGGCCTGCCCCCATTTGAAACCTCCCACCTTCCACTCACCTCTGCCCCCGCCGGCCCTGCATGTCTGCATGGCTCTCCCACTTGGGTCTTAATGACGTGTCACCTTCTCGGTGACATATTTACAGTGTTAACCTCCACTCCCACACTTCCTCTCCCACTGAACTTTCCTTCTCATGGCTACTGCAGTTGACATATTCTTTCTACTTCCTTATTTGTTAGTCTCCTCTAGGGAGAATTCGAGCTCCATGAGTGCAGGGCCTTTGTCTGTTTTGTTCACTGCTGTGCCCCAGTGACTGTGACATGTTTGCATATGGCGGCACTTGACACCTATCTGTTGAATGAATACGTGTGTATGTATGTCTGTGTATAACCGTGCAGATATAGATATAGGTGTATGTATCTAGTATAGGCCTCATATCCAGAATATATAAAGAACTCATAAAAATCAAAAAAGTCAGAAGACCCAACTTTTTAAAAATAGGCAAAAGACTTGAAGAGGTACTTTACCAAAATGGATATCCCAAAGGGTGATACACATAAGAAAAAGCATTCATTAGTCATCAGCGGAAGGAAAATTAACACCACAGTGTGATACTGCTGTATACCCACCAGGATGGCTAAAATGAAAAGGCAGAAATATCCAAGTGCTGGCAAGGGTGTGGCACAACGGAAACTCCCAGCCGCTGGTGGTGGGCGCTGAACTGGTAAAGCCACGTGAGAAGATGGACCCATAGTGCCTACAAAAGTCAAGCATATAGAGAGCCAGAAACTCCTCCCTGGGTGTAGACCCACCAGAAATGCTTACATACTCACACCCAAAGACCCATCCATGAGTGTTTATAGCAGCACTCTTCATAATGGTTCTAAACTGGGAACCACCCAGCCACCCTCCACAGCCAGGAGGTGTAGTCACTCAGGGAGCACCCCACAGCAATGAGAATGAACGAAGACAGCCACACACAAGGAG
This sequence comes from Lipotes vexillifer, assembly GCF_000442215.2. NCBI lineage: Eukaryota > Metazoa > Chordata > Mammalia > Artiodactyla > Lipotidae > Lipotes > Lipotes vexillifer. Next base: position 215,708 of record NW_006777513.1, read on the forward strand.
CAGTCTCAACCACCATCACGTGGAGCAAAAGAAATCAGGCGCGAAAGAACATCTAATCAGGATCCTACGGGGCTGCTGGGGCTGCGGCTGGGTGCTGGTCACCCACGTGCTCACCCCGTGAAAAGTCACTGAGCTGCAATATTTATGACTCATGCACTTAGCTGTATGTACATTACACTTCAAAACAGTTTATGTTTTAAAAAAAGAAATAACTTCCCAAGCAGAGCCGGCAAAGCTGTCTGAGCCCCAAGGCCCTTCCAAGTCTGCTGTGAGCCACAACTCAGAGAAGCCGAACTGGGGAAAGGAGCATTTTAAGGACACTGGTGGTCTCTGCCTCCCTCTCCTCATTACCCTCAAGACCAAAGGCCCCTCTGGTAAAAAAAAAAAAAAAAAAAAAAAGCCTTCTCCTTCCTTTAAAAAGGTACAGCCTGCAAGGTTTTAGTTTTGGAAGATGGAAGGTGGCTCCTTCCTTAAAAGGTACAGCCTGCAAGGTTTTAGTTTTGGAAGATGGAAGGTGGCCTGATGTGGGGTGACCAACTTTGAAGAACAGAGGAAGCAGGAACCCAAGTGCCCACACAGGTGGTGCCCACACCAAGCATCACGACAAAGACCCTGCAGAGGCTAAAACCTCGGAAGCTAGGGTTCCAGGGCAGGGGGGTGGGGGGCAGGCTGCCAGAAGGCGCAGGTGAAAGTCTGATAGTATCTGCGGGACCACGCAGGGGTGAGCACCAAGGGCGGGGGAGCAGGTTACGTGCAGTCTCTGCTTCCTGCACGGACTCCCCTCCCCACGCTGCCCAGCTGGGGCCACCCTCCTCCGTCCCCACCAGCCACTTATCACCCAGGGCAGCCATGCAGGCAGAGCTTCGGCTCCAACTCTGAGTGCGATGGATGAGGTGGGCGCCTCTCTTGAGTTATCATTTCCTGGGTATAAAGCAGGGTTCATGACACCCAGCTCACAGGATGGCTGGCAAAACATGAAGCCAAATGAATCAAGCACCTGGTGAGCCCTAGAGACTTCTCAGTTTCTAGTTCCGAGGGCTTGAGCTGTCCCGAGGCTCTACGCCTGTCCTGGGAAACAGCCTGGGCCGCCTGCACTCAGCAACTGTCCACTGAGAGGCCCTCTCCTGTTGCTTCCACGGCCCCCCAAGAGTGTTCAACAGGACCCGGCTGGGACATGGTGTGGCCTGAGGGCCAGTCAGCACTCTGGGTGGTCAGGCTCGCCCTGCGGCAATCACACCCATGCAAACCCGTGAGCTTCAGGGCACATGCATGGCCGACACCCTGGGGAAGAGCGAAGCGCCAATCCTACTCAGCTGCTGACCCTGTCCCCGGGCGACCTGGAGCAGTTGGGCACAACGATGTCCACCGAGGAACACACACGGGTCTCTGCATTTCCCTAACCCTGTCTGATTAACACTCCCTTTTGGAGAATAATGTGGGAAGCAAACAAATCATTATGGTTTGAGGTACCAGTGAAGCACAAGGTACAGAGGAGAGCAAATGGGGGGACAGCTGACCGTTCTGATGCCCCCCCTCATATCACAGAGGTTACTGCTCTGCCTTAAGAAACAGCCCCCAGCAGGGCAGGGTCCTCCACGAGCCTCACCCCATAGCCTCTGCTTGTCCCCCACTGTAGGTAGAACTGCCCGCTCACCCCGGGGGTGTCACTTGCTGCATGCGTGTAACCGGGCGTGTAACTAACCGTGACTAACGGCACGGACTGCTTGGGACAGCGGCCACTTGCTGCACCCGGGCCCCGTCATCACTCTCCCGTCAACAAGCTGGGAAAGGAGCAGGTGGAGATGGGACTTCGGCTGGCCACACGGCTGTGTGGTCCCTGCAGCACGGCCCTCTCCACTGTCCCAGCTCTCACGCTTCCCCCACCAGGCGCAGACACCAGTGGGTGCGGTAGGGGTACCGCAGAGCCAGGTGGGCTGGGTGGGGACGGTTCCCCAGGGGCCTGGCCAGACCCAGAGGGTCCTGGGGGCTAGGGAAGGGCCTGGGTGGCCCTGGCGAACAGGGCTGGGAGGATGCAGAGATTTGCTGCGCGGGGCAGGGGAGGGCCGTGCTCCCACAGAGGGCGCCAGGAGGTGCCGGACGTTAGAGAAGCAGCCCTTTGGAAGGGGGATTGGGCGCATCAGGAGAGTAATCCCTCCCTGCTAGGTGCCACCTCCGCTTCCAGAGAAGGAGGAAACACAGGTGGGAGGAGGGTCTTCCCTCATGCAGGTGAGGTCCCTCGGTGGAGGGAGGGAGGGAAGTGGGGAGCCTGGGCACGAGCACGTCTGGGTCCTGTCCGCCCAGTGAAGGGGGCAGTTCCTAGCAACGCCCCTCCCTGACCACACCCCCCTGAGTCCTGCCGCCCCTTCACACTGAGTGCCCACCAGTCCCGGCTGGCAGTGGTGGGCAGAGCACAGACCCGAGCCCACTGCACAGAGATCACCAGGTAGAGGTGGAGCGACCTGCCCAGGGCGGCCTGCAGGAGTCCCTGGGCTGGTGCCCTGGTGCCTATATGGGGAGTGGGCCAGGATGGGGGGCGGGGACGCACCAGCACCAGGAGGGCTGCCCAAGGCCACACTCCAGCCCTTTCCACAGCCCACCCCGAGGCCTCAGAGAGGCCACACTCAGGTTCTTGCTCTCAAAGAAATAAATTAATTTCTCCTAAGCAAGGTTTCCTTTCAGGCAACACTCCCTGGCCAGTCCAGCTTCCAGAGTGAGGCTGTTTTCTAGTCTGTGTGTGGGACCAGCCACCAGCGTTTATCTTCTGAGAGCAGAGGAGGGGAGAGAATGCTCTCCTGGGGAAAGGCGGGAAGAGGATCCCCTCCTTCCCCCAAGGAAGCCCAGACCCGCCTCCCTGGCGGGTGCCAGCAGTGGAAGCTGCAGAGGAAGCTGCCTGCCCACCTGGGCAGATGCCCCCTGGACTGGAGTGGCAAGGCCCCGCCTGCCACTGCACCCCGAAAGTTTCCATTCCTCTGACTCCAACGTTTGGCCGATAGACAGCCCTGACATTGAAGGGCCTGGTCCTTTCCAGTGCTGGTCATCGTCAGAGAACATTCCTCTTGCCAAGAGAACATGACCTCCCCACTTGGAGGCCCTGCCGCAGGGAAGCTGACCCCGGAGGGGTCACATAGAGGTCAGGGCCGAGGTGAGGCTTCTGCGTCTTGCAGGGTCCCAAAGCTGGGAGGACGAAGATCCTGAGGCTGGGTCCTTCGGAAGGCTCGTGACCTCAGGCTGGGCAGCCCTGTGGCCTTGGAGCCCTGCAGGCCACTCTGTCCAGGACAGTGGTTAGTCTCTGGGTGGTGGTGAACCAGGAAGCACATGGGACTCTCAGCAAGCTGCCCCCTGAACTGTGATGTCGTCAGCAGACAGTCCTGGACCAGGTCACAGCTTCTGTGAGCCTCAGTCCCCCACCCAAAACCAGGACTCACTACCTGAGATGAAGCAGGTCACGATGTAAGCCAGCGCCCGTACAGAGCCTGATGAGAGTATCTGCATGGGGCAGCGAAGGCAGGAGGTGTAAAGGGGAAGACGGAGGGAGACCCTCCCCCACACAGAGCTCCCACCTGAGCAGAGGGCTGCCTGGGGAACTCGGACAAGGCATGAATGTCCTTGTGGAACCCTGCAGAGCCTCAACCTCAGGGCCAGAAAGAGGCAGAGGGCATGCAAATGAAGAAGCAGGAAAGGCCCATCCACAAGGAGCAAACTGCGTCGTGGCAACCAAAAGCCCGAGTCATCAATTTTCACCTGTGCAATCTGCAAAATAACTTTAAACGTAACACAGGGTGTTTGTGCAAGTGTCAGGGTCACTGGTGGGAAAAAGGGGAGAAATGGGTGGCAGAGATGGGTTCCCTCAAGGCACCTCACGGGAGAACAGCCCCTCCTTGGCAGCAGGCCTGGCTGAAAGCATAACTGGGCCATGCACATACACGTGATCTGGTGCATGTGCACGTATATGTGTGTGTGCATGTGTTTGCACGTGTGTGCTGTGTGTGAATGTGCATATGTATGGTGCGAGCACGTGTGTGTGTGTGCATGCACGTGCCTGTGCTCTCCATGTGCACATGTGTGTATGTGCCTATAACACAGACTGGCATACACCCTCTGGAAGGTTAATCGGGGTGCCTGCTCGCCGTTGGCCATCTCTCCGATGGCCTCTTTTGCTCTCTTCTCTCCATTTGTCCTCGTTGAATGCTTTCCAAGTTTTCTCCAATGAACGTGAAGGGCTCTGTCACTGGCATAACGCAGTGCATGTTCTTTCGCTAAAACCAGGACGTGAGGCTACAGTACTCCTCTGGAGGATGCCTGGCGGGAGGCGGAGCTGGATTGGCAGTAGCCCACGGGCGGGGCCTGCCCTTGAGCACCCTCTCCGGCTCCCAGAGAAGGGAGACCCGTTCCCGCCAGCCGGGGTACAACCAAGGGAGGAAGAGTGCCCAGGGCAGACAGGTGGCATGGAGAGTCAGCGGAGCCTGAGGACCCCGCTGGTTGGGTGTCAGGAAAGGCTGCATCAGGCAGCACGGCTGCATGGGAGCAGCACCCTCCAGACAAGGGACAGGGCCCCGTTCCGTCTCACCCACCGAGAGCGTGATCTGGTGCGTGTGCTCAGCAGCGCTCATCACTTCTCTCCTTACGTCCCGCTAGCTTCTCCCTCCAGCTGGCAGGCCAGAAGGCTCTGCTTGGTACTGGGCAGGGCAAGCTGTGGGAGTCAGCCTGACAGGTGCCCTCCTCTCCACACGGGCTGGTCTTCACCGTCTCGGGGATGTGTCCACTTGATTCTTACCTCCAGGACTTATGTTATCACCCGCACTCCACCCTGTCCCCTCCTGCAGGAAGCCTTCCTGACTCTTAGAACATGCTTGAGGGCCTTGCCCTTGGACTACCAGCCCATTCACGAGGTGCACCTTATACCCTAGCCTTCATCCCACCACCTCTTAAGGAGAGCTAGTGGCTCCCTAGAGGGCTCCCCGAGGATCGGAGCTCCTGTCTGGGCTCCATAAATCCAATGTGCTGTGTTGTATTAGTGATGTCTGCCTCAGGTGAGGCTGTGGAGGAAGAGGATACCAGGGCCCTGGATCTGCATCCCTCCTCCAGCTCCTCATTGGTGGGCTCCTCAACCACTGGGTGGCATTTTGCATTCCTAACTAGACTATTCACTTCTTCGTTTTTTAAAAGTTAATGAACATTTACTACGAGCTAAGTTCTCAGAGACACAGTCCCTGCTCTCAGGGTTTACTCTCAGGGCTGTGGGAGGGGAGAATGATAAACACAATACAGCTGGTGATGAGAAGGGCGATGGCACAGAGTCTGTGGGTCAGAGGCCGCCTCCCTGGGGAGGTGAGCCTGGAGCGGAGGCTGGGCTGCTGGGTGGGAGTGTCCTGCTAAAGGTACCAGGAAAGGTGTGCCAGGCAGAGGGCACAGCAAGTGCAAAGGCCCCCAAGAATGGAAGGAGCTTGGTGCATTCAAGGCACAGAAAGAACAATGTGGGGACCTGTAGTGAGAGATACCTGGACGCTACGGCTGCCCTGGGAATTCTCCAGAAGCTCAACTGAGTGGCCAAGTTGGGAAGGGGCAGGGAGGAAGGGAGACCCAAGCTACCTGGGAGGCTTTCCCCAACAGAAGGTGTGAAACAGAAGGTGCAGGGTTTGACACCCCTCTCGAGGCCCTGAGCAGTCCCAGTGCAGCTGGGCGCCAGCTTTATGCCCTGGGGGGCTGACCCAGCAACGAGCTCCTAGGGATGCTCAAGGAAGGCGTGGGGGGCCTGGGTCAGTGACCACCACCCACAGGGTCACCTGGCTTCAGTTCTCAGAGGACACTCTGCTAGAGAACTCACACCTGAGGTCCCCTGTTGAGCGTGTGTGTGTTGGGAGGTGGGGATGGATGATTCGGGCCTGCTGCTGCGGGTAGGAAATGGGGGCAGAGAGTCAGTACCAGCCTGGTTTGGTGGGACAAGGGGGTTGGAATTTGGAGCTGCCAGAAAGTGAGGGGAGGGACTTCTTCTGTCTCACTAGGTTCCCCTTATCCGTGCCCAGCTCCCAAACTCACTCCCAACCCCCCTCATGCTTCTGGAGCTGCTTCCGCCCCTCCCCCTGCCCGGTCCCTGGGGGCTCCCCGTCTGCTCTCCCACTTCATCCTCCCCTTGGGATGGAGCCCCAGCCAGCAGGTGCGCCAGTCCTTGGAGCCCCCCGGGGGTCTCTCCTCCCTCCCACCCACTTCTCCCCTTCAGCCTCTCTCTCTGCCTCCCCTTCGTCTCAGCTCTGCACTTCTCCAGACCCACAAGCACAGTCCCCCTGACCTCCCACCCCTTTTCGCTGCCTTCCAATTTCTTCTTTCATCCACATTTCTAGAAAAAGCAGACGGCATCTGCCACTTTTATTTCTCCTGGTTCCACGCACACACCCCTGCCCGGGCCCCCTCACCTTCCTCGGCCTCTGGAACAGTCTTCCCGCCTCTGCCCTCCCTGTGGCTGCCTGACCAATCCTGGGGCACCTGGCTGACCCAGGCCCTGGATTTCAACAAGACATAACTGCTCACAGCCGAGCCTCAGCCTGGTGCCAAGCCCAGGCGCCCGATGCCAGGGAGGTCCACAGGGGCTCCATGTAGGATGCTGGGCTGGCCCGGGCTTCCCTCCTCCTGAGCCGCTCCTCCGCGGGGCCCAGCCCCACCGGCCGGCAGGAGTCCCCAGGGACCCGCTCACACGCACAGCCAGGCCCACAGCCACCAAGACACATGTCCCGGGACCACCACAAGCCTCCCTCTTCGTGGTCGAGAGTAGAAGCTTGTCCCGCAATCTCTTGGGCACAGGCAGCAGGGGACCCACCCCTTGAACACCTTGGACAGCGACCTAGGCCCCGTGAGCCCCTGACCCCGGCAGAGGAGTGGTGGCCGGCTGTGCAGGTGGAGATATGCCGGGCCTGACACAGGTGTGTTTGAATTCCACCTTCGGGAAAAGGTTTTAACCGGAGCAGAACACGTGGTCTCCTACGCTCGAGCTTCTCTATTGACTTGGCTGACTTCAATATTTTGGAGAGTCACATTACACTTTTTGACAGTTTTTTACTTATATTTTGAAGGCGAGTTTGGGTTCCTCCTCCGATTTCCTTGATCACTGTCCCATTCTCACACCCACGTATAGTCCTGCCGAGATCCTGCAACCCGGACAAGGCACCAGGGCCATTGCGAGGGCCCCTGGGCTCTCCCCCCGCCCTCTCTCCTGTGGCAGGAAGAGGCCGTCTGTGGTGGACAGAGAGGCATCTGAGCAGGGGAGGGGCACTGGGGGACCGTGATGAGCATCCAGAGGAGAGGCTGGTGGGGCTGACTGGGGAGTGAGCAGGTGGCGGCCCCCTGGGAGTTCTGCCCTCCTTCCTGGGGATGGACTGCAGCTGCCTGCCCACGAGAATCCGCTCAGCCCCAGCCTGTCTTGAGCCAGAGAGAACGATGCTCCAGGCTGGCAGGAAGGGACCTGATGCCAAACGGACACGAGGTGACCTGTGTGTGCTTCTGTGCACATGCCTGTCCCTAGAGCAGACACAAATGTTCCCAGGAGGGGTCTTTCACAGTCAGTCCCAGAATCACAGGCTCTTGAGGGATGCCACCACCGTACCCTCTCCTCTAACCCCAGAGAGCTGCGGCTGTCCTGAGGACACCCAGTAAAGGCAGAGGGCAGAGCCCGTGCCCTTCCCCTTCAGGGTCCCGGCCCTGTCCTGGACCCTGTAGGAGGGAGAGTTGTAGGCACGGCCTGCAGAGAGGTGTTCTTCATTCTCCCAGCCTCCCAGCCAGAACCAGGGCCCCGGGGGAGGGAAGGAGACCAGAGCTTACCTGGGCAGGGCCTTCCCGTGCAGTCACGTTTGCTTGCCCAGTCTGCTTGTTTATTTTACCCATTTTAAAATTGAAAATGCAATATATGCTCCTGAGAAAACACTCAACAGTACAAAAGATTATACAAGAAAAAGTAAATGCCCTGCTGCCCCAGGCCCCAGCCCTTCCACAAGGACACCCACAATTAATTAATCTTGTGTGCAACCACCCAGAACTTTCTGTGTTCATGAGATGATTTACATGTGCATGCGGGGTTCTTTTTCTGAACTAAAGGGCTCACACATCACACATTATTTTCAACTTGCTCTTTTCTCTGGGCAACTCCTCATGTTCTGTACCAGCTGCAGGGCATTCTGCTGGGTGGCCAGGCTGTCCCCTAGCACAAGGCACTCAGGTGTGGCATGACGTGGTGACCACAAACATACCTCAATGACCATCTTGACCAAGTGTCTTTACTCAAATGTGTGACCATATATGAAGAATAAACTTCTAAAATTAGATGTGTTAGATCAAAGATTATATGCATTATAAGTTTAAAGAGACATCACAAACCCGCTCTCAAAAGAGGATGGACAGATGTCAGCAAAATGGTATAGTAAGGACCTCTGAAAAGCCTTTCCTCATAAAAGCAACAAGAAAACTGGCAAAAATGATTAGAATCAACTTTTTTAGAACTTCGAAAATTAATCAGAGATGTGGAGCAAAGCAGGGAGCATTCACTCACAAAAAGCAGCCGAGTACGACTGAGAACTGTAAGCTTCGTGGTGTGCTAACTTGCCTCAGTCTCATCCCCAGTGCCTTGAAAAACAAGACCCTTGCCATGGAAACCAGTAGCCTGGGAGCCACTGCGGGCGAGCCGAACAGGGCTGAAACTCTTTCAAGGCCTCATTTCCAGAAAATTGTCATTGTTCAGCCTGTCTGGTGGCTTCCCGGAAGACCCATTTGCAAGGATGTCTCTCTGACTCAGAGCTCACCCTGTACAAAAAGCCTATTCCTGAGGGTTGATTGTCAGAGATAATTACAGGCATTTAACTTCACAGCTGCCTGAGGCAGTGGATAACATTTGGAGCAAACATCTGACGAACCAAAAAGCTTAAAAGACAAAGCTCAGCAATGGAAACAACCTAAGTGTCCATCATCGGATGAATGGATAAAGAAGATGTGGCACATATATACAATGGAATATTACTCAGCCATAATAAAGAATGAAAAATAATGTTCATTGCAGCTCTATTTACAATAGCCCGGAGATGGAAACAACCTAAGTGTCCATCATCGGATGAATGGATAAAGAAGATGTGGCACATATATACAATGGAATATTACTCAGCCATAAAAAGAAACGAAATTGAGCATTTGCAATGAGGTGGATAGACCTAGAGTCTGTCATACAGAGTGAAATAAGTCAGAAGGAGAGAGACAAATACCATATGCTAACACATATATATGAAATTTAAGGAAAAAAAATGTCATGAAGAACCTAGGGGTAACACAGGAATAAAGACACAGACCTACTAGAGAACGGACTTGAGGATATGGGGAGGGGGAAGGGTAAGCTGTGACAAAGCGAGAGAGAGGCGTGGACATATATACACTACCAAATGTAAGGTAGATAGCTAGTGGGAAGCAGCCGCATAGCACAGGGAGATCAGCTCGGTGCTTTGTGACCGCCTGGAGGGGTGGGATAGGGAGAGTGGGAGGGAGGGAGACGCAAGAGGGAAGAGATACGGGAGCATATGTATATGTATAACTGATTCACTTTGTTATAAAGCAGAAACTAACACACCATGGTAAAGCAATTATACTCCGATAAAGATGTTAAAAAAAAAAAAAAAAAAGACAAAGCTCAGCAATGAGATGTCCATAGGGGCTTTTAAAAGTTGCAGTCTATTCCTGGTAATCTAGAAGGCCACATGCATGTCCAGGCATGTGCACATGTTTAGGTAAGCCTTGAGAAGGCCCTCAGCTCTCACTCTGGCTGACTTTGAAGCTCTGTGCAAACAGGAAGTGAAGGCTAAAGCAGAGTTGTTAACTGCCTGGCTGAGAGTTGAAGATGTGCCCCAACATGCACACAGAGCCCCTGGGCTGAGACTGGGAGACTGGTTCCAGGCACTTAAGGAAACCTCTGTCCAATCATTAAATGGCAACTAAGATAACCAAACAGAAAGTACAGTGGCCATACACAACAAAAGAATAGACTTTGCAGAATTAATTCAGAAAAGTCACTAAACAAACAAATCACAGTGACTTCAACAAACAGCAACAAGCAACAAGCCCTGAAGAGGAGCGAGCATCTGACTTCCAGAGCTGTCACATTAAATTATTTAAAATGTCCAGTTTTCAACAAAAACATTATAAGACATGCAGGGGGAAAAAAAAAAATATGTTCCACAAGCAAAAAAGCAATCACCAGCTGTCCCTGAGGAAGTCCAGACGTTTGACTTTGTTTTAAACAAAAATTTTAAATCAGTTATTTTAAATATATTAAAAGAAAATAAGTAAGGTAACTTACAGGTTGGGTGAAAATATTTGCAAAGCACACATCTGATAAGGGGTTAATATCCAAAATATATAAGGAACTCACACAACTCAAGAGCAAAAATAAAAACCCAAACAATCCAATTTTTTAATGAGCAAAGGACCTGAATAGACATTTTTCCAAAGAAGATATTCAAATGGCCAACAGGTATATGAAAAGTAACTCAACATCACTAATCATCAGGGAAATGCAAATCAAATCCACAATGAGACATTACCTCACACCTGTTCTAATTGCTGTCATCAAAAAGACAACAGATAACAAACACTGGCAGGGATGTGGAGAAAAGGTGGGAATATAAACTGGTGCAGCCACTATGGAAAACAGTATGGAGGCTCCTCAAGAAATTAAAAATAGAGCTACTATATGATCCAGCAATCCCATTTCTGGATACATATTCCAAAAAAATACAAAATCACTATCACAAAGAGATATCTGCACTCCCATGTTCACTGCAGCATTATTTACAATAGCCAAGACATGGAAACAACTTAAATATCCATCATTGGATGAATGAATGCAGACAATGTCACACTCACCACACACACACACACACACACACACACACACAAATAGAATACTATTCAGCTATGAAGAAGAAGGAAATCCTACCATTTGTGACAACATGGATGGATCCTGAGGGTGTTATGCTAAGTGAAATAAGTCAGGCAAAGAAAGACAAGTACTATATGATCTCACTTATATGTGGAATCTCAAAAAACCAAACTCATAGAAACAGAGATAAGATTTGGGGTTGCCAGAGGTAGGAGGTAGACGTGAGGGAATAAGGTGAAAGTGGTCAAAAGGTAAAAACTCACAGAAAGATAAATAAGTTCTGAGAATGTAATGTACAGCATGATAACTATAGTTAACAATACATACAGTATGTTTAAGAGTGGCTAAGAGAGTAAATCTTCAGTTATCATCATAAAGAAACTAAATTTGTAACTATGTGGGTTGATGCATGTTAACTAAACTTATTGTGCTAATCATTTTGCAAAATATACGTATATCAAATCATTATGTTTTATACCTTAAACTTACACAATGTTATATGTGAATTATATATCAATAAAACTGGAAAAAAGGAATTAAAGAAAAAGAAATTAAGGAAACTACGTCAGAACAATTAAAACATGGAAACAATGTTTCACCAAATAAAGAGTATAATAAAGGGGTATAAATTATTTGAAAAAATAGAAATTCCAGTGCTGAAAACTACAATAACTGCAATGAAAATTTAACTGGAGGGACTCAACAGCAGATTTGTACAGGCAGCAAAGAGAATCAGTAAACTTGAAGAGAGGTCAATAACTGTCATCCAGTCTGAGGAATAGAAACTAAAAAGAATGAAGGAAAATAAACAGAGCCTCAGGTACTCCCATGCATACCAACATATATATAACGGAAGTCCCAGAAAGAAAAGAGAGAAAGGAGCAACAAGAATATTGGAAGCAGTAATGGCTGAAATGTCCCAAATTTGATGAAAAACATTAATCTACACACCCAAAAAGATCAACAAACTCCAAGTAGATTCCCCATCAGAAACCAGAGAAGGGCAGAAAGCAGTGGGATAACATATACAAAGTACTGAAAGAAAAAAGATGTCAACAAACAATTCTTTATGCAGCAAAACTGTCCTTCAAAAATGAAGGAGAAATTTCCCAGCAAATAAAAACAGAACTCATCATTAGGAGATTTACCCTACAATAACTACTAAATAGAGTCCTTCAGGCTGAAATTAAAGGACATTAGCCAGGGAGTTCCCTGGTGGTCTAGTGGTATGGATTCCAGGCTTTCACTGCTGTGGCCCAGGTTCAATCTCTGCTCAGGGAACTGAAATCCCGCAAGCTGCATGGCAAGGCCAAACAAACAAACAAACAAACAAATAAATAAATAAAAAGGACATAAGCCAGGACCTCAAATCCAGATGAAAAAATAAAAATTATCAGTAAAAGTAACTATATGGGTAACTACAAGAGACAGTACAAATGTATTTTATGCTTGTAACTCTTTTTTCTCCTACCTGAATTAAAAGACAACTGCATAAAGCAATAATTATAAGTGTGTGTCGATGAGTACACAATGTATAAAAATGAATATTTTATGACAATAAAAGCACAAGGGAGAGGGGAGGTAACAGAACGACAGAGGAGCAAAGTTTTTGTACACTACTGAAATTAAGTTGGTATTAATCTGAACTATATTGTTATAAGATGTTAATGTTAATCTGACAAGCAAAAACTAAGGAAATAACTTAAAAATATATAGTAAAAGAAATTACAAGGAAATTAAAATGGTACTACCAAATATCTATTCAACACAAAAGAAGGCAATAATGGAGGAATAGAAGAACAAAAATGACATAACAACTGAAAAACAAATAGCAAGCCCTATCTTACCAGTAATTGCATTAAATGTAAATAAATTAAACACTCCAATTAAAAGTCAGAGATTGGCAAAATGAATTTAAAAACATGATCCAGGGCTTCCCTGGTGGCACGGTGGTTAAGAATCCACCTGCCAATGCAGGGGATACGGGTTCGAGCCCTGGTCCAGGAAGATCCCACATGCCGCGGAGCAACCAAGCCTGTGTGCGACAACTACTGAGCCCGTGAGCCACAACTACTGAGTCCACGTGCCACAACTACTGAGTCCACATGCCACAACTACTGAAGCTTGCACGCCTAGAGCCTGTGCTCCACAACAAGAGAAGCCACTGCAATGAGAAGCCTGTGCACTGCGAAGAAGAGTAGCCCCCCACTCGCCGCAACTAGAGAAAGCCCGCACGCAGCAACAACACAGCCAAAAATAAATAAAATAAATTTTAAGAAAAGAAAAAACATGATCCAACTGTATGCTTTCTACAAGAGACACACTTTAGATTCAAAGACAAATAGGTTGAAAGTAAAAGGATGGAAAATATATCGCATGTAAACAGTAACCAAAAAAGAGCTAGAATGGCTAGATCAGTCAAAACAGACTTTAATATCAGACGACATAGACTTTATCAGACAAAAAAGACTCTAAGAGAAAGACATTACTAGAGACAAAGAAGGACATTTTACAATGATAAAAGAGTCAATCCACCAAGAGGATATAACAATTATAAACATAGGCACCTAACAACAGAGCCTCCAAGTTTAAGAGCAAGAACTGATAGAACTGAGAGGTGAAATAGACAATTCAACAGAACTAGTTTGGGACTTCAATACCCTACTCTCAATAATGGATAAAACAACTAGAGAGTAGATCAGTAAGGAAATAGAAGACTTGAACAATACAATAAACCAACTAGACCTAACAGACATGTATAGAACACTTAACAATAACAGAATACATATTCTCCTCTAGTGCACATGTAACATTCTCCAAGATACATGAGTTAGGCCATAAAACACATTTTAATAAACTTAAAAGAACTAACATCATACAAAGTGTGTTCTGTGGCCGCAAGGAATAGCAGAAATCAACAACAGAAAGAAATCTGGGAAATTCACAAATATGTGGAAATTACACAACCCATTCCTAAATAACCACAGGGAAAAGAAGAAATTACAAGGGAAATTTTTAAATGACTTCAGATAAATGGAAATAAAAATACAACATACCAAAACTTACAGAATGCAGCTAAAACAGTGCTTAGAATGAAATTTATAGATGCAAACACATGTATTTAAAAAGAACAAAGATCTCAACTTCTATTCAATATTGTACTAGAGGTCCTAACCAGGACAATTAGGAAAGATATAAGCCATAAAAGACATCCATACTGAAAGGAAGAAGTAAAACAATCTAGGGCAGTTTACATGATCTTGTATATGGAAAATCCTAAAAAATACACATACACACATACACACACACACACACAAACACACACAATTAGAACTAATAAATAAACATACAAAGAGCTCATGCAGCTCAATAACAAAAAGACAAACAACCCAATCAAAAAATGGGCAGAAGATCTAAATAGATATTTCTCCAAAGAAGACATACAGATGGCCAAAAAGCACATGAAAACATGCTCAGCATCACTAATTATTAGAGAAATGCAAATCAAAACTACAATGAGGTATCACCTCACACCAGTTAGAATGGCCATCATCAAAAAAACCTACAAACTACTGCAGAGCAGAATAAAGAAAAAAGAATGAAAAGAACTGAGGACAGTCTCAGAGACCTCTGGGACAACATTAAATGCACCAACATTCGAATTATAGGGGTCCCAGAAGAAGAAGAGAAAAAGAAAGGGACTGAGAATATATCTGAAGAGATTATAGTTGAAAACTCTCCTAATATGGGAAAGGAAATAGTTAATCAACTCCAGGAAGCACAGAGAGTCCCATACAGGATAAATCCAAGGAGAAACACACCAAGATACATACTAATCAAACTATCAAAAATTAAATACAAAGAACAAATATTAAAAGCAGCAAGGCAAAAAAAAAACAAATAACACATACAGGAATCCCCATAAGGTTAACAGCTGATCTTTCAGCAGAAACTCTGCAAGCCAGAAGGGAGTGAGGACATACTGAAAGTGATGAAGGAGAAAAACCTGCAACCAAGATTACTCTACCCAGCAAGGATCTCATTCAGATTTGATGGAGAAATTAAAACCTTTACAGACAAGCAAAAGCTGAGAGAGTTCAGCACCACCAAACCAGCTTTACAACAAATGCTAAAGGAACTTCTCTAGGCAAAAACACAAGAGAAGGAAAAGTCCTATAATAACGAACCCAAAACAATTTAGAAAATGGGAATAGGAACATACATATCGATAATTACCTTAAATGTAAATGGACTAAATGCTCCCACCAAAAGACACAGATTGGCTGAATGGATACAAAAACAAGACCCATATATATGCTGTCTACAAGAGACCCACTTCAGACCTAGAGACACATACAGACTGAAAGTAAGGGGATGGAAAAAGATATTCCATGCAAATGGAAACCAAAAGAAAGCTGGAGTAGCAATTCTCATATCAGACAAAATAGACTTTAAAATAAGGACTATCAGAAGAGACAAAGAAGGACACTACATAATGATTAAGGGATCGATCCAAGAAGAAGATATAACAATTGTAAATATTTATGCACCCAACATAGGAGCACCACAATACATAAGGCAAAAGAAGGAAAGAAATCATAAAAATCAGATCAGAAATAAATGAAAAAGAAATGAAGGAAACAATAGCAAAGATCAATAAAACTAAAAGCTGGTTCTTTGAGAAGATTAACAAAATTGATAAACCATTAGCCAGACTCATCAAGAAAATAAGGGAGAAGACTCAAATCAATAGAATCAGAAATGAAAAAGGAGAAGTAACAACTGACACTGCAGAAATACAAAAAATCATGAGGGATTACTACAAGCAACTCTATGCCAATAAAATGGACAATCTGGAAGAAATGGACAAATTCTTAGAAATGCACAAACTGCCAAGACTGAATCAGGAAGAAATAGAAAATATGAACAGACCAATCACAAACACTGAAATTGAAACTGTGATTAAAAATCTTCCAACAAACAAAAGCCCAGGACCAGATGGCTTCACAGGCGAATTCTATCAAACATTTAGAGAAGAGCTAACACCCATCCTTCTCAAACTCTTCCAAAATATAGCAGAGGGAGGAACACTCCCTAATTCATTCTATGAGGCCACCATCATTCTGATACCAAAACCCGACAAAGACGTCACAAAGAAAGAAAACTACAGGCCAATATCACTGATGAACACAGATGCAGAAATCCTCAACAAAATACTAGCAAACAGAATCCAACAGCACATTAAAAGGATCATACACTATGATCAAGTGGGGTTTATCCCAGGAATGCAAGGATTCTTCAATATACGCAAATCAATCAACGTGATACACCATATTAACAAACTGAAGGATAAAAACCATATGATCATCTCAATAGATGCAGAGAAAGCTTTCGACAAAATTCAACACCCATTTATGATAAAAACCCTCCAGAAAGTAGGCATAGAGGGAACTAGACCATATATAACAAACCCACAGCCAACATCGTCCTCAATGGTGAAGAACTGAAACCATTTCCACTAAGATCAGGAACAAGATACGGTTGCCCACTCTCACCACTATTATTCAACATAGTTTTGGAAGTTTTAGCCACAGCAATCAGAGAAGAAAAAGAAATAAAAAGAATTGCCAAAGGGGAAAGCGGGTAGGGGAGGGATGAATTAGGAGTTTGGGATTAGCAAATAAAAAACACTATAAATAAAATAGATAAACAACAAGGTCCCACTGTATAGCACAGGGAACTATATTCAATATCCTGTAATAAACCATAATGGAGAAGAATATGAAAAAGAATACACACACACACACACACACACACACACACACACATATATAAAACTGATTCACTTTGCTATACACCAGAAACTAACAAAACACTGTAAATCAACTACACTTCAATAAGAAAGAAGTCATTGCCAAAAAAAAAAAAAAAAAATAGAGAGAGAGATTGTGCAGTCACTTTGGAAAATAGTCTGTCAGTTCCTTAAGATTTTAAACATAGAGTTACCAACATTTAAAGCCCTAGGAACATAGTCAAGATATTTGGGAGCTTATACTCACATAAAAATTATGCACGAATGTTCATAGCAGCATCATTCATTTTAGCCACAAAGTGGAAATACCCCAATATTTATCAACTGATAAATAAACAAAATGTGGGATATCCATACAATGGAATATTACATGGCAATAAAAAGGAATGAAGTACATACTACAACATGGATGAACCTTGAGAATATCATGCCAAGTGAAAGACA
Source organism: Lipotes vexillifer (assembly GCF_000442215.2). NCBI lineage: Eukaryota > Metazoa > Chordata > Mammalia > Artiodactyla > Lipotidae > Lipotes > Lipotes vexillifer. The sequence goes on from NW_006777513.1 coordinate 232,867, forward strand.
CCAGGTGCAAAAGGCTGCATATTGTATGACTCCTTTACATAAAATGTCCAGAATAGGCAAATCCATAGAGTCACAAAATAGCGGTTGCCAGGGCTGGTGAGCGGGGGAAGGGGAAGTGGGTATTAATGGGTGTGGGGGTTTCTTTTTGGGGTAAAATGAAAATGTACTGGAATTAGACAGTGATGATGCCTCTACAACCCCATGAATATACTAAAAACAACTGAATTAGTCACTTTAAAAAGGTGGATTTTATATTATATGAATTATATATTCCAATGTTTTTAAAAAAAGAGATAGCCCAAGTTATACTCCCAGGACAGGACCCAATTCCCCTCACATTCACTACAATCTAATAGGTGACTTAATTTGTATTTCTTTAATTATGAGTGAGACTGAGGTAAAAAAAAGGCATTTTTTTTTTCCTGGAATTGCCTGCTTTGGGGTTTTCCCCCTTTATTCAACTGGCTTGTGGATTTTTCTTATTCATTCATTCAGTAATCACATACTGAGCGTGTGACTTGCACTGTTCTAGGCATAGCGATACAACCATAAATACAATCAATAAAGTCCAGGCCCCCATTGAGGCTCACGTGACAGAGGGAAGACACAAATACTACACAAGTGAATGGACCCCAGCTGTCAGGAAGTGCTGTGCAGAGTACCAAAGCAGGCAGGGTGGACCAGGAATGGATAGGGGAGGCGGGGGGCTTTGTCATTTAAATCAGGCAGTCAGGGAAGGCCCTTCTCATGAGGTGACTTAGCAAGCCCTGAATAAAGTAATCCATGTGGATCTGAGGGAAAAGCAAGTGCAAAGGTCCTGGGGCAGGAGCATACGTGGTCTGTCCAAAGAACAGGCCTGCTGAAGGCCAGTAGTGCTGAGGCAAAGTGAGGGTGGAAAGAGGTGAGAACAGACTGTGCTAGGCCTTGTACACCCAGATAAGAGCTTGTTTCCTAGGGTTGCTCTACAAATTACCACAAAACAGGTGTCCTGAAACAACAGAAATGTATTCTCTCACAGTTTGGGGAGTTAGAAGTCCGGAATCAAGGTGTCAGCAGGGCCATGTTCCCTCTGAGGTCCTAGGGAAGAGTCCTTCCTTGCCTCTTGCCAGCTTCCGGGGGCTGCGAGCGGTGCTCAGCACTTCTCAGCTTGTACCTGCGTTGCTTCAATGTCTACCTTCATGGTCACGTGGTCTTCCTCCCTCCGGGCCTCTACATTCCCTCTCCTAATAAGGACACCAGTCATTGGATTTAAGGACCACCTCAATCCAGTATGGCCTCATTTTCACTTGATTACAAAGACCCTATTTCCAAATAAGGTCACATCACTGTTTCCAAGTGGACATAAATCTGGGGAGACACCACTCACCCCAGTACAGGGCTCCTCTTCAGACCCTCGGAGTCTACGTCTGTGTGTGGTGCTCGCTGCCTCTTTCCCGCCTCCACACACTCTCTTTGCTTCCCACTGGAGGGTTTGAGTGGAGTTTGACACAGTCAAATTTAAACCTCTCTGGCTCATTTATGGAGCCAAAACCACAGGAGGCACAGTCAAAGCAGGAGACCAGTTAGAAGCTCCTGCAAACATCTACGTTCTCGGGAGGGTGCGCAGGGAGTGAGAAATGGCAGAAAATCTACGTCCTCAGGAGGGTGCACAGGGAGTGAGAAATGGCAGGTTCTGGACTTTATTGCAGAGACATAGGATTTGCTCACTGATCAGATGTAGGTTTTGAGAGAAAGAGAAATCAAGGCTGCCACTGTAGCTTTAAGCCTGAGAAGAGGAAACAGAATCTATGGATTTGTAAGAGCACTTTATGTAGCACTTCCGACTCCTGGTTCAAGATGGAGAACCGAGCACACGCGTTTGCTTTACACCCTTCCCAGCCTCCATGAAATAAAAGAGAACAGAGGAACAGTGGTGGAAGAGGGTGGGTCGCTGGTGGACAAGAGTGACTCATGCTTCTGGAAAACGGAAGGCAGAAGGGGCGGGTGGAAGTAAGAAGCCACAGAGGAGCCCAAGCAGGAAACCCCACCTTCCAGGTGGGCACACAGACAAAGACCAGGCAGAGGGCTGCCCAGGGGCGGGGGAGAGTCACTCCCACCCTCCAGACACAGGACACAGATAGGTCATTACCGAGCTGGCAGTCAGGGGCAGATCCCACGTGGAGAGCTGTCACCTAAGTGGGCTTCCATTGTAGAGCCAGGAGCCCAGTGGGAAGCCCTCTGAGAGCTGGCACATCCCACCTCACCTCACCGTGTCTGCCTGGGAACTCCACACAGGGGAAAGATGCTGTGGGGTAGGCAGACCCCAATACAACAGAGGGGGAGCACTCAGCCGACCCCCCAGGACCCCTCCTCAAAATGGACAGACGGCCCCCAAGTTCAGGAGGTAGGAGAGAATAATGGACGGCATGAAAGCAAAAGGCCAAATGGCCAAGGGAAGAACCGACCCCAGAGAAAACAGATACTTTAAGCAACAAAAGAAATCTTAAAAGAAGAAACAATTGTTAAAAGAGAGAAAGACTTGAGAAGCTGCATCCGTGTAGTGAGTAGGACGCAACAGTGAGGCCCAAGAACAGCTCAGATCTCTCCCTGGCCCCTGCCCTGTGGCCAACGCATCGCTCGATGCCAGCAGTTTGCCTGCTCTGTATTTCTCACATCTGAACGGCACTGACCTGCCAGCGGCTGCTTCTCTACCGTCCCATCCCAGCCCATCCCCACCTGCTATTCCCTCTACAGGTGGGATCATGTGTGTGGCTTCTGCGTGCCCCAACTTAAAACACTTCAGCAGCACCTGCCCCTCCCCCAGCCCCAAAGAGGACAAAACCTGTTGACTTGGCTGGCTAGGCCCAGACTCACCTTGACCCTATACCCATTACCGTCAGGTGGCTCTGCTCCTGCACCCACACCGGGCCCTGCACGGGCTGTTCCCTCTGCTCAGAACGCTCTTCCTGCCCAGCCTCCCCTGG
>NW_006777513.1:236108-236744 GCF_000442215.2 Lipotes vexillifer
CCCAGCCTCCCCTGGCCTCAGCTCCCTGCCGGGGACCAGAAGCCTTCTCTACAGTGTTTCCCCGCATCGCAGCCGCGCTACTCCCGGGGTCATCCTGTGACTGTCTCCCCTACCAGACTCTCAGCCACCTTCTGCCCCTCCTTTCAAACCGAGCTGATTCTCTTTCATGAATTTCGTGTTGCCCTGGGTTTCTTTCCCTTCACTGCTACAGAAAGTCTGAGAACGGCTGCCACACACCACGTTGCCTCCGATTTGGAAGAGGCACTCGGAGTACCGGGCTTGCGTGCCGGGCCCCTTGCAGTCTGGCCTGAGTCCCATTCTCGGTGTCTTGCTGTCTTGCTGAGCAGGGGGATGGGGGAGGAGACCCGGGACCTGAGAATAGGTCACAGAGGTGGATGGAGCTCTACCTTCTCTGCCATCAGGCTCTCAGGACGGACTCAGCCTTCCTTCAGACACTCCCAGAACTCTGGAAGGACGCTTCTTTAGAATGAGACAGAAGGCACATTAACAATTCACTCTCAGGAATCAGGGCTCAGTGAGCACCGCTGCCCCGAGGGTCTGAGGCCGAGGGACTTGGGGTGGAGGTTTTCGGGGCCGAAGACCACGTCCCGAGATGGCGGGGGGGGGGGGGGGGGG
>NW_006777513.1:237095-252509 GCF_000442215.2 Lipotes vexillifer
CGGGGGGGGGGGGAGGGGGGGCCTTGTTTGAGTCAGGTGGTGCTAACTGAGGCATCTGGCTCCAGGCTCTGACAGTTCCTTATTCAGAGAAAATACTCCTGCAGGTGTTTCAATTCAGGTGTTTACAGTTTCTTTTTAAAGCAGGATTGTTCCACGTCCTCTTTAGGTAAGGCCCCCTGAGTGAGGCAGCACTGTGCAGGCAGCAGTGCCCAGCAGCCTGGCGAGGTCGCCACCTCTGCGTGCCCCTGAGGGAGTTGGCACAAGCCTTTGACCTCTCTGAACCTCAGTTTCCTCTTCTAGAAAACACAGCGTGTCACGTACACCCAGAAGGGTGAGGCAGCTCACCTCCTCCCAGCGTTGCCCCCCAAAGATAAGGCTGAGGCCTCAGGCCTAGGAGAGTGACCCTGGAGGAAGGGAAGGTGGGAGGGCGTCCCCACCGCAGGATGCGCTGGGCAGCTCTGACGATCCCCAGCTGGGGTGACGCCGAGACGAGCTCCCAGTTCGGCAAGCACCTGCCACCACCCATAGGGAGACAGCCGTCCAGGCTGATGGAGGACAGTCCAGTTTCTGCCTGCTGTCTGGCATAATTCACTCTCAGAAACTGCTCCCCCAACCCAACAAGTGCTAAAAATAGATTTCTGGGCTCCACCCCCCAGACCATTTAAACCGGAGTCTCCGGAGATGTGGCTCGGGAATTTACACTTCCCACCAGCTTGAGGGGACTTCTAACGCGCAGTCAGGCCTGGTAGCCCCTGGTTGTGGGGTATGCACGCAGCAGGGGACGGTAGGCCAGGTACCCCAGGTGGAGCTCCTTACCCAGCCCCAAGGTCAGGCTAAAAATCGTCAAAGGTACCCAAGGGGCCTCATGGCTCAGCTGTCTCCCCACCTGCCACCTGGCCAAGGGCAGCTTCCTGTAGGGCAAGGGAGAAAGGGGGCCAGAGGCTGGGCTGGGCAGTCCTCAAGAGACAAGCCTCGACCAATGTGGGGGGCCCTGTAGGCAGGACCCGCGCCAGGCCAGGCAGAGGCTCCTGCAGCCCGCTGAACCTCTAGAAGGATGGGTGTCAGCACGGGCCTCTGCCCCAAGGAGCAAACTAAGAGTCAGTGGGGCCCGGGCATCACACAGGGCAGTGCAAACTGCGCTGCAAACCCAGGCATTCTGGGGGCACCTCCATAGCTGCAGGGCACGGAAGCACCGGTCGTCCCTCTGATGGAGCCACAGGCCATGAGGGAAACCTGGGGAGGCACCAGAAATCCAACAGGAAAGGCTGTGGGAAGAGGCAGCTCTGAGGTTAGGGCCTGGCTCCAGTTGCGCTGTGACCCCACTTCCAAGACTCGGTTTCCCCTCCCACCCCAGTCCTGGCATGTGGTGCTGATGAGCCAGTGGCAGCCACCTGGAGCCCTGGAGAGCAGTGTCCCTGTGGGCTCGGCAGCAGGTCCCCTTGTCTGCCCGGGGTGGGCCGCCCCCTCGCCATCCTGCGATTTGCGGCTTTATCCGGCACTCCCCGGGAGGCACAAACCCAGGAGCAGGAACACACCCACACACGTACTAGAAAGAAAAGAAAAAGCCACACAGATTGATTTGCTGTTCCTCATGTGCAGCGGGGCAGGAGGCGTCCAGGTGTGTGACGGATGCAGGCAGCTGTGAAAATTGAGCTGTCAGCCCCGAGCCCCCAGCCGCGTCCCCTCACCTCCAGATGCGGCCGGGGACACACAGCACAGTCCCGTTCACTGTGCGAACCCGCAGCCGACTGTGAAATGCCCTCGACGTGGTGGCTGCAGAGCCTCAGGCCCATCAGGACTGTCAGAAATCTGGGTCGTTGCCTCTGCACTCCCGGCTCCGCTGACGGGCACCTGTGCTTCTGCCCCTGACCACAGCCTGTTCCTCCAGGCCTGGACCCCCGAGGGGGGATGGGTGCTGCCCGACAAGGACAGAAGCCGTGCTCCGGCCCAGCTCTGCCTCCAGTGGGGTGGCCTGCACTGGCCCCCCAACCCCCAGGAGTATCAGTTTCCTCTTGTTCTCCTTGGGTTCAGAGGAAAGTGGGTGAAGGTACCCCCCGAGTCCCCACGACAGCCTGATCGCTGACAATGTGGGAACAGGCGGCAGGGGCAGGAGTCCCTGGCTGGATGGTGGATCCACAAGGACACATGGGGGTGTCATCAAGCTCCTGCCTGGCCCTGGCCCTGACACGTGGTGTCAGATTCTGGATGAGGACATGGGGGTTACCTGTCCCGTGATGCTGGAGGGACCCAGGATGGAGACTTGCCCAGGTCAGGCCCCCAGAAGCAGACAGGGCTTGGAGGCCCTGGTGGGCCAAACAGGACATCCCTCCCATGCGTGTTTGGTGTCCCAACCAAATACACACACTCTGCACGTCAGGGGACACACCTCTGGGCCAAAAGCTGTCAGCAGGCGGAGCAGACACAACTCTCCCCAGGCCCGGCCTGGCAAAGGCAGAGGGATCTGATCCATGAGCCATGAGCTGAGGGCTCTGACAGTGGCATGGGGTGGAGTGGAGTGGAGAGTGGGTGGTCTCAAGACGGGCCAAGGCTCAACATCCGGCAGCCCTTTCTAGGAGTGGAGGGAGAGATTGGTACGTGAGCTGTGGCTAGAGGGCCGCCAGGCAGGGACGCTGGGCTCGATAGAACATCCATATGTGCACAAGGATAGAGGGACAGATGGACGGACGGATGAAGGGAGGAAGGGAGGCCGTGGTCAGACCCCCTGGCAGGGTTTCAAATCCTGTGTCAGATACAGTGGCTTGACCTGGGTATGGTGCTGAACGCAGATCCCACACGGCACACACTAAGCGTCTACAGCCCTCCGTACTCCCCTCTCCGGCCCCAAACTTCAGGCCTTTTGGCAGCACTAGAGGAGGTGCATTCTGGGCCTGGGCTACAAGCACTGCCTGACTGGAGCAGATAGCTGAGCGAGCAACTATGCAGCGTGTTTGCTGCACGGACGGAAAACCTCCTGCAGGAAGGGCTGGCCATGACAGCAGAGGCAGGAACTCCGCCCTTCCTGCCCCGTGGCGGGCGGGGCGGGGTTGGGGTTCTCTGGCTGCCAGCATCCTGAGAGCAGCCCTGGGGACCCTCCACGCCCCCATCACAGGCTCCCTGCTCCGCGCAGATGCTCCCCCTGTGCCCCACCCCCACCAGAACTCCACAACGTGCCGCAAATGCCCCTCCCTTTCCCTAAACTCTCCTTTCAGAGCACTGCTTGCCCCCTCCCTGCAGGACCAGCCAAGTTCACAGAGAGCCACGTCATGGGGAGACCACTGTGTCCCCTCCAAACAGGGGGGCTGCACACCCAGCCCTGGAAAGGCCCACTGTGGGGTGTGGCTGCTCCCACAGACTCCCACAGTGGATGGTGTGGCACAGCGGGGATGCTGGGGTGTGAGGCACCCCCCATACCAGGGAGGCTGGGCTGTAGGGGAGCCCCAACCCAGCCTGCCCTGGGCTGTGATTGCCCAAGGCCCTCTGACAGAGGCCTCTCTGATGCCCAAGAGAAGGGACTAGGCTCTCAGCAGCAGGTATGGGCCCCAGAGACGCCCAAATCCTGATCCAATGACTGTGAATGTGAGAAAACAGACTTTTGACAAAAAGACTACACTGCAAAAAGGACTTCGCAGATGTGATTAAATTAAGGCTCTTGAGATGAGATTATTACCCTGGATCATCTGGGCGGGCCTAATCTAATCACATGAGTCCCTAAAATTGGGGAGCCTTCCTGTCTGTGACCAGAGAAAGAGATGTGACGACAGGGTAGGGTCAGAGAGATGGATCTGAGCCCCCACTGCAGGCTCTGAGGTGTAGGGAGCCATGCGAGAGGCCTGGGGGGTGAAGGGTCCCAGGCAACAGCCAGCAGAGAATGGGGATCTCAGTCCCACAGCACACGGAATGGACACCTGGATGAGCGGGAAAAGGCTCTACCCCAGAACCTGCAGAGAGGAGGGCCAGCCGACACCTTGGCCTTAGCCCACTGAGACTTCGCTGGCCTCTGAGGCCCAGCATCATAAAGTGATGAGTGTGTTATTGATCATTTTGTGGCAGTTAGGGCAGCCACCCTGTGCACATCCCCGGGGCCATGGCAACAAGCTCTGCTTCGAGGCACCAGGGTGTGGCCTCATGGGCACCAGGAAAGGGGCCTCACACCCCTCCTGGGCTCCATGGCACAAGGCCATGTGGATGTGGGCTCCGGAGGCCACCCACGACCAGCAGCCACGGCGTGGCCACACGCACAGAGCTGACAGTCCGCTTGCCTGTCCCTGCTCCGCGCAGGAGCGGGGCCTGGGTCTGCGACCAGCCTCCGCACCCCGCAAGGCTGCCGTGAGCGCTGAGCAGGACCCGCGTGCCAGGCCCGAGCACATGTCGGCATCAGTACCCAGAGCTGGTGCCTCCAGAAATGCGTCCCATGAGTCCAGCTGTCCAAGGAAGAAGTGAGCTGGACAAAAATACCCAAGGTGGGAAGCCCAGGAGTCAGAGGGGTTGCAACGAGGGCAGGCGGGTGGCCCTCAGGGCCCCCTCCGGCACCTGCACTGCCACACTGGCACAGAGATAGCCATGAGGGGTCATCGACCGCCACCCCCGCACGCTGACAGCCCCAGGGCAGCCTCTTCGCATCTGTCGTGGTGCCCGCTGAGGCCACACTTCCCCAGGCTGCTGCCACCATGGGGCACTGGGGCTGTCCCTACCCGCAAACCACTTCTGCTCAGGGCAGGCCTCCGCTGACGGGCACGTTTCCTGCAGGCTCCCTCGGCCTGACCCATACCGGGCTGTGCTTTGTGGTCTGCAGCTCTTCCTGCCTGGTCCTTCCTACCCTAATGTCTCCATTTGGGCCTCACAGAGGCACTGCCGGAGAGGGCCGTCCAGCTCCAGCCCTCTCTCGTACTACTAGTCTAATCCCACCCGTGTCTGCTTCTTGGAGGGCCTGGAACTGACACCATCACACCCAGGTCACAGCCCTGCGACACCAGGCCTCCCGGGCCCTGTGCTGCAGGAAGGGCTGAGGGGATGGTAGCGCACGCCGCTCAGAGGTCACTCTGGTGGTGCCCTCCTTGAGGCTGTGTTTCCTGAGCAGAGTGTCTACTGCTAAACCAAGACTGGAACCGTGGCTCTAGCTCAAGGTCACTGCAGGATGAGCTTCAAGCAGGGATTCTCCCTGGAGTCCCCGAAACTGTGGCTAAAGGGAGGGAATAAAGGAGGCAGCCTCAGAACTTCCCTGGTGGCCCAGTGGTTAAGACTCCACGCTTCTAATGTTCCAGGACAGGGGGTGCAGGTTTGACCCCTGGTCACAGAACTAAGATCTCACATGACTTGAGGTGCGGCCCCCCCAAAACAAAATCAAAGGAGGCAGCCTCTGCATGGCATGTGAGCGATGACAAGAGTGACACTTGGTCTGTATGTCCCCATGGCGGGTCTGACCACACAGGTGCCCCTGGTATGGCTGGTAGCCACACCCACTGGAGGCTCCTGGACCGCAGCCCTGGCCACAGTGCACAGCAGGGAAAGTTGGGGACTTTCCTCCTGGACAGAGGCCACGGCATTCCCAGGAATCTGGAGAGGAAACCGGGCAGCACTGGGGTTTCCAGCACCCTCCTGGGAAGCCCCCTCAGCCACCACCTGGTCACTGCCCGGCAGAGTCCAGGCCCTCTGGTTGGCTGAGGTGGAAATGCCACATGGGGACACAGGAAAACCCTCCTGATGTCACTGTCCTGCGACAGGCCCTCCCAGGAGCCAACACCCAGGCACCCTCCCCATCCCCGGCTTTGGCTGACGGTGCCGTCCTCACTCCCTCTCTGGTCACCTGCTCAGTGTCACTCCCTCCGGCTCCACCCACTGCCACCACCCTTTCCTCACTCACCACTCTGGGTCTGGACCCCTCCAGGGATGACCTGGACAGTCATGCGGGCGGGGGTGTACAGAGCTGGCCCCAGTCCTGATCCAGCCTCAGGGCTGGGCTTTCGACCAGTCTGTCCAAAGGCCCTGGATAGTCTGTCACCCTCATCTTCTCTTAGACTGTCAACTCCTAAGGGCAGGGGCCACTCCTCATGAAGCCTCCTGTGTTCCTCAGTCTCACTTGTAGGTGCTCAGCGTGCCCCTGAGGACGGACTGGCCCCAGGATTAAAACATCACAGCTTTGTCATTTATGCCTCACAGTAACTCCTCTGAGGAGTGCTACTGGCCCACTTTACAGGAGTGCAAACTGAGGTCAGAGATGTGAAGCCATCCATCCAAGGACACAGGGCACTGGTCAGATTCAAAGTCTAAACCAAAGCCCAGACTCCATATCAGGGGCACCCTGGATGCCGGTGCTGGAGGGCAGAGGGGGGCGCTTAGCCTCAGGACCACCAGGTGGTAGGTGTGTGGCCATTCCTGGGAGCCCCATCACCCTTGGCTCCTCTGGGAAGACAGCTCTGGAGAGAGAGCCTGAGGTCACCAAGGAACTGGTTCCTAGCTCTGTCTGCCCACTGACACCCCCCTCCCCAAGGATGCTTACCCTGCGCGGGGCTGAGGCATCAGTACTCCTCTCTGACACCCTCCTTGCTCCTCTGGTTGCCAAGCAACACTAAAAGCTCTCGCATGCGTGTGAATTCGGAAGGCGCTTCCAGCCTTCCCCACCCCTCCCCTTCCTCGCCCCCTGCCACCTCAGTCAGACTGTTTACAGGAGAGGCTGTGCACTGTGTCCCCTGCCTGGGGGAAGGCTCAGCCCGCACCCGCTGACACCCAGGCCACGCCAAGCTGCGCCTGTTGTGCAGCCTCTCCAGCGCTCGGCCGGGTGGGCCAGGGCTCACTCACCAGGGTCGGGACCTGGGCCCTGAGAGACCGAGCTGGGTGGAGCCCACGTGGGCCTGGCGCCGGGAATGCTGGGAGCCCTGTGCCAGGTGGGAGAGCTGGGGAGGGGGCAGGGCAGAGACGGCCCAGGGCCCCAGGGATGTGCAGCCACATTGCCCTGGAACACAGCTCACAGATCACCTCCTTCTACAGAAGAGGCGTCTAAAACCCAGAGGGGGCAGCCACTTGGCAGGCAGGAGGGAGCACAGCCACCTTCCTATGCAGGGCAGGAGGGAGCACAGCCACCTTCCTACGCAGGGCTGCACCCTGGCAGCTGTGTGCCTTCTAGGCTCTCTGCTGGAGGGGGTCATGTGGGAACGTGCTCCCCCCGCCGGCTTCAGACATAAGGGAGAGGGAAGAGGTCCAGGCCTGAGCAAGTGCTCAGTGCCGAAGTGTCAGGGTCTAGGGGTGCAGGCCTCTGGGGGAGACGTGAAGCAGGGACCAGAGCTGCAGCCCGGCAGCCCCAGGCCATGATACTTTGGGGCATCTCTGACCAGTGCCTCCACCTGGCATCCCTGGCACTTCCAACCACTCCTGCCCTGTGGAGGGCCCCTTGTCAGCAAGAGGCAGCAGGGACTCAGGCCTCGCAAGGGGGTGATGGATGCCACCTGGCCTCACGTGAGAAGCACAGCAAGGAGAGTCGGCCCATCAACCCGCCTGGGGGACTGGGGGACGGGGCCAACAGGCCAGTGTGCGCTGACCCTGGGGAGCACTGGGGCAGCCTCGGCCTGGCTGTCTGCCTCACACATGGGGAAACTGAGGCTAGGGTGCCACACTGCTTATCCTGGGCCCGGCCAGGTGATGGGCCTTGATTCTGGGCTGACCCTGGTGGCCCAGAGCATGGCTCCCAATGCATTTTGTTGGGGAGCAACAAGGGGCGAGGCGAGTCTGGCCACCTTACCCCGCCCAGCAAAGGCAGCCAGAGAAACCGCCTGGGGTACTGCTTCACGGGCCAGCTCTATCAGGGTGCTGCGGGCGAACTCAGAAGCCAGACCTTCCAGGTGCGTAGTTGTGGGGCCTGAGCCCCAGCAGGGTGCCCACAGAGCCCAGGCCTTTGCCAGCGGTACCCCTGCAGCATCCCTTTCTCCTCTGGGGTCAACAGTGCAGCCTGGAACCAGCCTGCACCTCCTGGCCGGTCCTTAACCTCTTAGTTCCCTCACCTATAAGATGGGGGTGGGAACGGCCCTGTGTCTCAGGACTAGATGAGTTACCACGTGTGAGATGTTCACAAAGCATCCCACGTCAACACAGCCATCATCATTGCAACGTCCTCTGCCCACACGCCCACACCAGGACCCCACGGAGCATACCCGGTGCTCTGGCACTGAGGCCCCCATGCCCACAGCCCAGGTCTGCACCTCTGGAGCGGGGAGGCAGGCTTGTCTCTGAGGTCCCCGCGCCACAGACAGGGCTGAGGGAAGGAGAAGGGCTGCAGGGGCCCTGTGGACAGACACTTCTTTTCCACGGAAAAGGCTCCAGTGGTCACTGGTCTGGGGTCGGGCTTCCTCAGACTTCAGCTCTATGGCATCCGGTTCCCCCGCGGGAGGAAGTCAGGAGGGGTGCAGCCCAGGATGTGGTGACCTGGCGGGACGTGGGGACTGGCGGTGGGCGGCAGGCAGTGCAGGGACGGGGACTGGTCTTAGGACACAGCCTGAGCCAGGGCTCATTAAGAGCCAGGCAGGGGTGGGATGAATTGGGAGATTAGGATTGGCACATATACGCTACTATGTATAAAACAGATAACTAATGAGAGCCGACTGCAGAGCACTGGGAACTCTACTCAGTGTTCTGTGGTGGCTAAATGGGAAGGAAATCCAAAAAGGAGGGGATATATGTATACGTATGACTGATTCACTTTGCTTTACAGCAGAAACTCACACAACATTGTAAAGCAACTATACTCCAATAAGAATTAGTTTTAAAAAGATGTTAAAAAATTAATTTAAAAAAAAACAAAGATCCAGGCAGGCCTCCGCCCAGGGCCACAGGGCCTGACGAGGACCTCAGCTCCAGGCTTCAGCTCCTGTGGGACCTGAAGCGGTCCACAGGCTCCCAGGCATCAGGCCTGGGGAGCGGAACAGAGGGCCGGGCGAGGGCGACGGTCTCGCTGGGGGCGGGGCAGGGAGGCATTCTCCTGCCATCAGTCAGGGGGTGAGAAAAGGCCCAGAGGGTGGGCTGAGGACGGGTGGGTCAGGGAGGGGGGACAGCATCCTTGGTGAAGTAGAAACCCCTGGAGGGGGCACCGTGGGTGACAGGAGGGAGGCGTGAAGAGGAAAGTCTTAGTGGGCAGGCGGCTGGGGGCTCCCTAGACAGTGAGCACGGCCACAGGGGGTGAGTGAACGAAGTGCGGTCTCACAGCATCAGGTGTACCTCCCCGAGCTGGGGTTTCCCCTGGGCTATGAAGGGTCAGGGTCTCCTGTCCCCCACTCTCCCTGGGCTGAGTCTCTGCCCACATCTGCCCAGGACCTGGGGAGGATGAGAGCTTGGAAGACCCACCAGGCGGGTGAGATCCACCTCTGAGCTCTCAGGGAACGCCTGTCCTGGGGACATTTCTTCCACTCACTTGCCCCTTGTACTTAATGAAGGGCCCCCTGCTCTCCCCAGGCCTGGAGCTGGAAGGGCAGGGGCTGTAGCCTGGGCCCCATGGGTGGACAGAGGCTCCGGATGTGCAGTTTCTCTGGCTACTCCTGACAAAGACCCGCCCACCCGCCAGGTCTGACCCAGCCTTTGCCACCTGGCGGAAGGCGGGCAGCCAGGCTGCAGTCTGCGTGGCCACACCATGGAACCTGCCTTTCTCACCGAGGCACGTCCAGCACCACGTGCCCTGGGCTGCCCGGCCGGCAGTCAGACCAGGAGGACCTGAAGGGTGGGGCTGCAGCCTCGCTGACAGGGCGCGCAGGGCCTCGGGCCACAGCTGCCTGTGCAGCCTCCCAGCCCACGGGCCCCTCACACAGGGTCTGGGGCCACCAGTCCCTCCTCCCCAGAGCCTGTGGAGATTCTGTTCACTCTGTTCCCCTCCCAAAGCTTCAGAAACCAAATGAACACACTATGGCCCCAGCAAATCCCATGATAAAGACATCAATTTAACTTGTCATTTAATGACTAAATAGTCCTCCCTATATTTCTGGGGGAGGGGAGAAACCCCCAGGTTGTGCACTTGCTCCTAGAGGCTGAGGCTCGTCTTTTGCCTGATGAGAGGGTCTGGGTCTCTGGGGGCAGCCAGACAGGGTCTGAGTCCCGGTTCTGACCCATAGTGCTGAGTGACTTTTACTGGGTTTCCCAGCCTCTCTGAGCCTACTTTGTGCTTCTGCAGGACTGGAGAAGGCCGCTATCCTAGGGGATCTGTGAGAATGAAAAGGTCTCACCTGTAAGAACCCAAGAGCCCCCTTCCTCTCATCCCACCCCCTCCCTTACCCAAAGTCAGGGATCCTTTGTCAAATGGTCGACTTAGAGAAGGTCTCTGCCAGGTACAGTCTCCCACTAATGCAGCGGCTCCTTGACCCAGATGTTGTTTTGCCCCAGGCAGGGAGAGAGATGCCAATAAGAGACACCAGGCCCCCGAGTGTCCCGGAAACCCTTCCAAGCTTCTGAATGCCAATTACGGGAAGTCTGATTCATCTGTGCTCTGCATAGCTGGGTCCAGTGACACCCGAGTGATTGTCTGAGCTGAGTGTGTTGGGGGGGTTGACAGGCAGCGGTGGCCTGGGAAGTGAGTGACCCCACGTCCTGGCCCAGGCCAGCCACTAACCTCTCCCAGAGGTTTTAGGTAAAGGCATGGACCACAGCCCCTGAGGGCCCTCCCAAGGGTGCAGTCGACCTGATCTGCCCCAAGATTCTGTGACTGATGCCAAGAGTTGGCCCAATGCCACTGGGCAGCTCGCCAGAGACCAAAGCAAATACAATGAAAAGGAAAGTTCCCCATTTTCTGTGAACTCAAAGTTCCCTGCCCTGAGGCCTTTAGGCCCTCCCAGTGTGGTAAGCGTCCAGGTCCCAACTCAACTTGACATTCTGGACTGACCCTGGTGGGTCAGCATCTGGGGGCAGGCTTGGCACTCAGTAGGGTCCAGTGGGCTCAGAACTGCAGACTGTGGTCTGGGAAGATTCCAGAACCAAGAGGAAGAGCCTTACTCTTGTCCAGGCCTGAACCCCTGGGCTGGTCTGTTTGCCCTTGAGAAGTGGTTCTCAGACTTTAGAAGATGTCAGAATCCCCTGGAGGGCAGCCCCCTCCCCCAGAGTATGATTCAGGAGGTCTGGGGTCAGGCCTGAGAATCTGCAGTTCCAACGTGGTCCCAGGGGAGGCTGAGGTCGCTGGGATCCCTCTTTGAGAGCTGCTGGTCTAAAATCATAGTTGGGAGAGGGCCTGGGAAGCAGAAGGAAGGAGGCACTGTGCTCAGAGCCCGGCCAGAAGCAGCCTTGGGTCAGCGGGGGCCCAGGGCCAGGCTGGGCAGGGCTAGGACGCAGGTGGCTCGAGATGAAGGCCACACCGGGTGGGAAGAACACCCCAGCCTGTGAGGAAAGAAGCCCCGGGCTTCAGCACCCTTGCCCAGCACTGCCCACCCCGCTCACTGGACAGGTGGTCCTGGGAGCTTCCAGAAACCTACTTCCTCCCATTGTCCTTGTTCCTGCCTCTGGGCCCTTGTCCATTGCCCACCAATCCCCCTCAACTCTTCACCTCGGGAGAGGCTCCTGACCCCCAACCAAGCAGAGCCCTGTGATTGGTCACACACCTCTGGATGCCCCACCACAGTGTAGAATCCGATGTATAGCAGGCCAGGTGGCCCACAGGTGTGGCTGCCCTTGTGGCCCCAGCACTGCGTTGGCGGGCAGGCAGCTTCTGCCTGTTCACTCATTCAACAGACATCGGGGGCTGGGTGCCTGGGGGGGTGGGCGGGGAGGGGAGAGGAGGCCGCCTAAACCCTCGAGACCCTTTGTTCAGGCACCATGAAACCTCACTGCCGGAGTCCCCACTCTGAGCCAGGCAGGTGCCAGAGCAAGGCCAGGCTGTGAAAGGCCTCCTGGCAAGAAAGAAAGAAGAGGGCTCCTAGGTGTGGGTTCTGCTCCTGGTGGGTTCTTCTGACCAATGATGTCAGAGACCCCCTGCTCACTGCCCGTGATCCACACCAGCACCAACCCATCCATATGGGGTCTCAGCAGAGCTCAGGCATAGCAGGACAGGGGCAGAGCTCAGGTCCCCACAAGCCAGCATGGATGGAGCAGGGCGTTGAGCTGGGGTCTGGAACCCAGGGACCACTGTGCGGGCCCCTCCCACAGGCCCTGCCCCCGCAGACCCTGCCTTCCCATAAGACCCCGGTCTGTGCCTCCAGGGGCCCTTCCTCATCACAGGTCCCCACCTCCTTAAGCCCTTCACTGGAAAGCCGAGTTTCTGCAGGTACCACCTGTGTGCCCCACCTCCCCCAGCCCTCTAGGTTCTCCCAGCTGGGAACCCTGCCGTGTCATGAGGCTGCCATCGTCTGACGTTCCCTAGTGTTCTCTACCATGCAGAGGAGGCTCTTTGGTTTCGATAGATGCTGGGCCCGCTGGGGCCTTCCGCTTCCCTTCCCACCCTCTTTCCTAACGCACAGATGGCTCACATCCACGGACCGAGAGAAGACAAGACAGCTGGGATGCATTTCTCCCCACATCCCAGGCAGGTCTCCCACCACGCATCCTCTTCACCAGCCTCCCAAATGTGCAAGCATTTCTGCTCCAACGAGATCTAGCATTCAGGGAGGAAAAAAAAAAAAAAAAACCCCCTCACCTGCTGTAAGACTGCCCCTCAACATATCAGGACTGATGGGAGAACCAGGTTGGGCCAAACACCCCATGGGTCTGATGTCACACCAGGAGACAGTCAGTCACAGTGACAACCAGAGTAAATACCAGCACAGTTAACAAGGCTAAGTCCTACCAGATGAAGGAATACTGCAGTAAACACAGGGCTATACCTGCAAAAAAAAAAAAAAAAAAAAAAAAAAAAAAGGCAGCTTGAAAAGGAATGTGGTCAGGTGAAGCTGCTGAGTTTTGGAAACAAGAGCAAACTGCAAAGATTAGAGGAACCACGTGTTGGCAAAGAAAGAATCTAGTACTTATCTGCCTTTTTTTACTGAAATGATTTCAGGGTACCCAAATAGCCCTGGTAGGTGAGTGAACGTTTTTTATAGAAGAATTCCACAAATGCATTCAGAAGGAACAACTAGAAAGGTACCAAGTTACAACTCTGGATGTCATACTTGACTCAGACAGTGGTCATCAATGGTTCAAATGGTCAGAAGGATGGACAAACGGATGCCAGGGCATGAGGGTCTATCTCCCCCACGTTCATGCCCACTGCAACAAGACTTGACCTGATAGGTTCCTGCCACAATGCCGTGCGAAGGGCAGCACCACGTAGCGTTCTTGCCCAGATAACATGAACTCCCATGAAGTTGTCTGAGCTAAATTCCAGTTTAGAGGAACTACTAGGAGTTGAGGAACTGGTCAAATGACACCAAGAGGAAAGCAAACAGGCAAGTCTTGAAAATGAGGCATTCTACAGACAGCTCACCAAGATTCTGCAACAAGCCAATGGCTTTTTAAAAAGGTGAGGGGGAGAGGCTCTGCTTTAGATTAAAGAGGCTTTAAGAGCAATATAAACTAAATGCCACATGTGGATTTAATTTGGTCACCAATTTTACAAACCAACTGCAAAAAGGCATTTTCAAGACAATTAAGGAAAACGACATGCGTACTGGGTGTTAAATGATAGCAAGGAATTGCTGTTATCTCGTTAAGTGTGCTAATAACCATATGGTTCTGTTTGAAAATGGCCTTGTTTGTTTTAGAGATCCATAGTGGAGTATATAGGAGCAAATTACTGAGGTCAGGATTTGATGTAAATACTTCAGTCAAAAGGAAAAAGAATAACAGGAAAAAAAAAAGCAAAGAAAAGAAAGAGGGAGGGAGGAAGAAAGAAAAATGAGTAAGTGAAGCAAGCTGGTAAAATCTTAACTGCTGAATCTGGGTAATGAGAATCTGGGATTCATGATTCTATTCTCTTTACCTTCCAGTGCGTTTGAAATTTTGCATAATAACAGTTAAATTTAAAACACGGTATCACCACATGAATATACAGTCAGAGCAATGAAGCCAACAAGAAAGTCTAGAAATAACCCCAAACACATATGGCAGCTCAGTATATGATAAAGGTGATATTTCAAATCAGTGAAAAAAAGGTAATTATAAGTGGCTTTGGACAAATGGGTGGCCATCTGGAAAAAAATTAAGTTGGAGTCCAGCAGATGGATCAAATATTCACATTTGAAAAATATGAAACCATAAGCCTATGAGAACATATGAGAATTTCTTTATACTTTCACAGAAGAGAAGGCTTTTCTGTTACTTTGAATCCCATGAAAGTACCAGTAGGCAACCATTTTTGCCTACAGAAATAGTAGTTTCACATAATTTTATGTATGTTACAAAACCCCAAAACCATTTTTAAAATGATGGTTCTGGCTGCATACATTTTTAAAATTTTGCATGGCAAAATCGTAACAAACAAAATGAAAACACAATAAATTGGGGGAAAGATTTGCAACTCATACTCCAAAGTATCAGCTTCCTCAATATATAACTTCTATGATTTAGTAAGAAAAATGCCATCAACCCAACAGATATACTATGTTAATAATTCAAACACCAGTTCGCCAAAAAAGAGAATACAGGTGGCTCGTATATATATGAAAATATGCTCAATCTCATTCATAGTAAGAGAAATGCTAACTAAAATTGCGACGAGATACCATTTCTCACCTATCAGATCGGCAAAGTTAAGGAGGTGAAAAAACAGGTGCTCACATACATCGCCAACAGTAGTATACATAGGTATGGCTGTGGAGGACAGTTTGGCAAAATCTATCAAAATTGTAAATGCACCTCCATTTCGCCCTATTTTATTTCTAGGGATTTATCTTACACATATGCTCACACTTGAGCAAAAGGATACGTGTGCAAGGGTCCTCACAGCAGCACTGCGTAGAAAAGGAGTGTGGACACAGTCTGAACGGCCACCTTGCAGTACCTGGATGAATGAGTTATCATACACACATCCATTGTGGGAAGACCACACAGGCGTTAAAAGCAGCAAGGTCACTCTACACACACTGAGACAGGAGCTCCAAGATGCACCGGGAAGAGAAGCCAAGCTAGGCACAGGCCCGTGGCCGCTAAGTGCATGACAAGAACTAATGCACTGCTGGTGTGTAGGGACCAGAAATGTGGGCGGATACTGAGGAAACAGAAAACAACAGGGCCTCAGCTGGGAGCAACCAACAGCTGGCCAGGGTTGGGAGGAGACACGCTCCACGCGGACAATTTTTGCTTTTATTTTTGCCGTGAGACATGCGGGATCTTAGTTCCCTGAGCAGGGACCGAACCCGTGCCCCTGCAGGGGAAGCATGGAGTCCTAACCACTGGGCCGCCAGGGAAGTCCCCCCTACACACCCACACACCCACCCCAACCCCTCCCCCAACCGTTTTACTTTTTGAACGCTATTACAATACCAGCATTTGTAAATTGAGGAGGGAGAAGGGAATCCTAGGGAA
>NW_006777513.1:252629-271466 GCF_000442215.2 Lipotes vexillifer
GGAAAGAAGAGCCAGGAGAGTCCCCACCCACATGGCCACGCACAGGCCATGCCTCTCTTGGCTTCCCAGAGCATCCACACTCAACAGGACTCCACCGATCTCAGCTCCTTCCCCCAGGCAGGCGCCCCGCACAAGCCCCCAAGCCAGGCTCTCTCCTGGAGGTGGCGCAGGGCTGTCACACTGGGGCTGGGACACGGCTGGTGTGGCGGGTCAGCTGCCCCTCTGCCGGAGCCATCCACACGTGGACACGCGTGAGCCACGGAGGTGGCATGAGTCCCCAGTCAAAGCCACAAGTCCCCTGGCTCACCCCAGGGTGACATGTCACCAGTGGCCCACAGTCACTGTCCGCCCTGGACTGTGCCCCCCCGAACCCTCCGCTTTCTTGGCATTCCCAGGCATGCCGGTGCGTGTCCATCTCAGGGTCTGGGACAAGCTGTTCCCTCTGCAGGGAGCCCCCGGCCTCCAGACGTCCACACGGCTTCCTTCTCCCTCCTCCCTTCGGGGCCTTCCCAGTTAGGCTGCCCTAGTCACTCTGCTCCGAATGCAAGACCCTGGAGCTTCTGCCGCCTCCCCCAATCGACCTCTAATTCCCTGTTCTGCCTTTCTCTACCTATTTTCAGATTTTTCTGCTCTCCCCAAACCTGGGCCAGGCCTGGCGCACAAAGGCCTGTCCGCCCCTGAGCCACCTAGGGACCTGAGTTCTGGACACCCTGCTCCAGTCAACCCGTTACTGAAATATGGGGAAACAGAGCAGCAGTTTAGCTCAATTCAACTCAGGATCATCCGAGTAGGTGGTGGTGTCTCACCCTGAGCGGGGGGGACTCATGGGGGGAGGTGCCCACTGCTGGCACTGCCAAACGAGCGTGCCCTGTCAGGATGCCCGAGGTGAAGGGCAGGGGCAGGTAGAGACACCCTCCTAAAAAGAACGAAATCATGCCATCTGCAGCAACATGGATGGACCTAGAGATTGTCATACTGAGCGAAGTAAGTCAGACAGAGATAAATATCATATGATATCGCTTATATGTGGAATCTAAAAAAATGGTACAAGTGAACCTATTTACAAAACGGAAATCGAGTCACAGATGTAGAGAAGAAACTTAGAATTACCAAGGGGGACATGGGGGGAGGGATAAATTGGGAGACTGGGATTGATATATACACACTACTATATATAAAATAGATAACTAATAAGGACCTACTGTATGGCACAGGGAACGCTACTCAATACTCTGTAATGACCTATATGGAAAAGGAATCTAAAAAAGAGTGGATATATGTATATGTGTAAGTGATTCACTTTGCTGTACAGCAGAAATTAACACAACATGGTAAATCAACTCTACTCCAGTAAAAATCAATTTTAATAAAAGGACACCCTCCTGCTGGGGCAGCCTGAGGGCTGAGGTCAGGCTCAGTCAGGGCTCTCCCTGCCCTTGCCCTGCCCTCATACTCACGGCCAGCCTGGTGCCCGTTACCCTCAGCTCCACGGGGGGACAGCCCACCCAGGAAGCCACCCGCCACACCATGTCTGATGCCACAGGTGCATGTGCATGTCCTAGGGCAAGGCTCTGGCCACACCAGGTGCCAGAGGCAGGCTGCAGAGGGAGGCCTGGGCTGAGTCCAGGCTGGAGAAGGCGGCTGGGGGAGTGAGCACGGGCCACTTTGGGCACGCGGGCCACCGCCACCTCATCCCTGCAGCCCCGCTCTGCCTCCACCTCATGGGGCCACAGATGCTTCAGTGGGAAGGGGCTCGGAGCCCCCGCCCTGGATCTAATTACGTGCTGTGCTGAGAGGCAGAGCCTTGGGCCTGGCTTCAGACAGGCCTGGGCTCCAAGTCTCCGTCTGCAACCTCTTAGCCAGTGACCTTGAATAAAAAAGAAGTGACCCTGTCTGTCACCCCCAGTGGATCCGTCTCTGTCCTCCCGGCCCTCAGAGGGGGTCCTGGCTCCTCCACCAACTAGAACCTTGGAGACTGACGTGGCATCAGACGCCCTGCACCCTTCTATGCAAAATGCTGCTGACGCTGCCAGTCTGTGAAAACTGGAATGGCCCTTCCCGGCATCACGGGGAGTGCTTTGGAGCCTAGTTAGCACACCCAGGTCCACTCACCATCAGGCTGTGCTCAGGCGTCCCACCCTCCCAGGCCAGGTGGCTGGGTGCTGCCAGGAGGGCCTTCCCCAAGGCTGCTCCCGGCCTGGTGCTGGGGCACTCTTAGATGCATGTTTTACTGCAGCCAAGCAAACCGAGGCAGGCAGCCCCTGAGGGGGTTTAGGGCCCTCCCTGGACCATTCCTGAGAGCAAGGAGCGCCATTCGGAGCACACAGGATGAAAAGTTCAGAGAAGTTCAGGGAAGGGGAGAACGGCACGGTTGGGCAGGCCAGCAGGGCAGACGGCAGGGAGCCTCGGAGGGGCCCAGCAGGGGTGGGCGGGCTACCAGGCAGAGGCCAGGCCCACAGCCCACCTGTGTGCCAGCCACGCCCCCACTCGACCCTCACGCCTGCCCGCTCGGCTCAGCATCTCTCACTTCCTCAGGTCAGTCCCATGTGCTGCCACCCCTGAGCTGGGCTGTAGGAAGCCAGGAGGAGCTCATGGGCCCTCCTGCTGCAGGCCATACCCGAGGGCAGACCCCAGGGAGCCAACCAGCCCGGGGCGGACAGCTGCGGGTGGGTGATGAGACAATGGATGGGGCTGGAGTGCAGGCCCCAGACCCCAGGCCAGGGCTCTTCACCCCACACTGCCCCCACTGGCCTGGCACCAGGACCCTCTCTCGAGGCTGGTGGGCTCTGGACAGCCCTCGGTCTAGGGTTCTCCCACCCCTGGCCTGCCCAGCGTCCTGCCATTGAGCCCAGGCTGACGACCAAGATTGTCAGTTCTTCTCTGGACAAGCTGACAGAGACCCTTCATGTGCCATCACAGCCCTCAGTCCTGGGCCCCGCAGCACAGGGCAGGAGACTCGTACACAGGCAGCTGCACCCCAGGAAGATGAGGCACCGCGGCAAGGAGGCCAGTGATCCGTGAGCCAGGCCACAGGATGCATGGGCAGAAGCAGGCTGGACCTGAGGCTGCATCCCAAGCCTCCCAAGGACTACTGGGAGAGACTGGGAGAAGCAGGCGGCTTCCTGCCTGCGGGCAGCAACAGTGGTACTGAGGAGGGGGCTGCTGCTGGGCCCACCCAGACTGCTAGGACCTCCTACCAGCCTGGGGCACCTCCCCCTAGGGTGGCCAGCACTGGGCCATTCACACCTGCAACCTCCTCCAGGGCACTGGAGGAGTCAAGGGCAGAGCCCACTCCCTGCCTCTCAGTGAGACAAGCCTGTGGTGCAGTCTACACTCCAGAGTCCCCCATGTGGTTAGGCTGAGATGAGACTGCTTGAAATTACACTTCTGTCGTACCAGTCAGAACGGCCATCATCAGAAAGTCTACAAACAATAAATGCTGGAGAGGGCGTGGAGAAAAGGGAACCCTCTTACACTGTTGGTGGGAATGTAAACTGGTACAGCCACTATGGAGAACAGTATGGAGGTTCCTTAAAAAAACTGAAAATAGGGCTTCCCTGGTGGCGCAGTGGTTGGGAGTCCGCCTGCCGATGGAGGGAACGTGGGTTCGTGCCCCGGTCCGGGAGGATCCCACATGCCACAGAGCGGCTGGGCCCATGAGCCATGGCCACTGAGCCTGCGCGTCCGGAGCCTGTGCTCTGCAACGGGAGAGGCCACAACAGTGAGAGGCCCACGTACGGCAAAAAAAAAAAAAAAAAAACTGAAAATAAAACTACCATGTAATCCAGCATATATGTGGAGAAAATCATAATTCGAAAAGATATATGCACCCCACTGTTCATTGCACCACTATTTACAAGAGCCAAGACGTGGAAGCAACCTAAGTGTCCATCGACAGAGGAGTGGATAAAGATGTGGTACATATATACAATAGAATATTACTCAGCCATAAAAAAAATAATGCCATTTGCAGCAACATGGATGGACCTAGAGATTACCATACTAAGTGAAGTAAGTCAAAGACAAATATCCTATGATATCACACATATGTGGAATCTAATTTTTTAAAAATACAATCAAACTTATTTACAAAACAGAAACAGACTTACAGATATCGAAAACAAACTTGTGGTTACCAAAGGGGAAACGTGGCAGAGAGGGCTAAATCAGGAGCTTGGGATGAACATATACACACTACTATATGTAAGATAGATAACCAACAAGGACCTGCTGTGTAGCACAGGGAACTCTACTCAATACTCTCTAATAACCTACATGAGAAAAGAATCTAAAAAAGAATGAACATATGTACATGTATAACTGAATCACTTTGCTGTACACCTGAAACACAACATTGTAAATCAACTGTACTCCAATAAAATTAAAATATAAAAAATAATAATTTTTAAAAATTAAAATAAAAAAAAAGAAACTGCATTCTGGTGAAACTGCCTCTCCCCTTTCCTAACTGCTTGCTCACCTGCTTACACTCCTGAGGGCACACCCTCGACACCCCATGCCTCAGAATCCCCATCTCAGGCTCTGCGTTTGGGGAGCCTGACCTAAGCCATGTCTTTCAAAAGCAAGTGTGCGATGACCTAGAGGGGTGGGATAGGGAGGGTGGGAGGGAGGCTCAAGAGGGAGGGGATGTGGGGACACGTGTACGCATGTGGCTGATTCGCTTTGCTGTGCAACAGAAACTAACATGGTACTGTGAAGCAATTATACTCCAGTAAAGATCTATTAACAAAAAAAAAAGTGTGTGGGAGAGACTTCCCTGGTGGTCCAGTGGGTAAGACTCCGTGCTCCCAATGCAGGGGGCCTGGGTTCGATCCCTGGTTGGGGAACTAGATCCTACATGCCGCAGTGAAGATCCCGAATGCCGCAACTAAGATGCAGCGCAGCCTAAATAAATAAATTTTTTTTTTTTTTAAGTGTGTGTGAGATGAGTGGACTTGGGCAAAGTACTTAGAAGAGCGGCTGGCACACAGGGAGCTAGTTATGCCCACTACAAGTCCCTGGAGTTCTACAGCCCAGAGGAAGAGGCAGCTCAACCGCCCAGGAGGTGGAGAAGCTCCTGCTGGGAGCCCTGTCCAAGCTGAGACCTGAGGTGTGAGTGTGAGATCAGGGAAGCCCAGGGGATGAGGGGAGGTCACAGTCAAAGTCAGGAAAGGGAGCGAGAGCCAGCTCAGGGCCTGCACACAGGGAGAGGGCAGCAGGAAGGGCACAGGAAGATGAAGGGAGGCACAAAAGAAGCACATCACCTTCTCTCCAAAGTGCTCCTTGGCACAGAGGAAAGACCTGGGTTCAAGTTCTGCCTTTGCCTCTCTCTCCAGACCCAAGAGACTCATGAGCAAAATGGGTATAATGATGCCAGCATCCAAAAACAAAAAAATGTTTACAGCGTTAAATTAAGTCAGGTGTTAGTGAAATGCACGGCAGGGTCCTTGGGACAGAGGGCTGGTCAGGGCCCCCTCCCTGGTGCCTGCATGTGAATGTGTGCGTGCGCGCACACACACACACACACACACACACACACACACACACTCACACACACACACACATACGGAGTCCACACGCACACACAGCGTGCCAAGATCCTGAGCATGGACAGGGTGGTCCAGGGCTCTGGCCTCCGCCACACTGCCCTCTGTTCCATCGTCTCTCCGCTCTGCAACCTTGGGCCTTTCCCTGCACAGGTCCTTCCTTTTTTCCCCCTAACAGCACCCCAATAACCTCGTAGAACAACAGCTCTTCAGAGTCTCAGCCCAAACTCAGACATGCCTGGTGTCCTCCCCTCCAGGGCTGGGAATGGCTATCACCTGTGAATGGTGGCTGTGACCAGAGAGTGTGCTTTAAAAGTCCTGGTCTCAGGGCTTCCCTGGCGGCGCAGGGGTTAAGAATCTGCCTGCCACTGCAGGGGACGTGGGTTTGGGCCCTGATCCCGGAAGACCCCACATGCCGCGGAGCAACTAAGCCCGTGCCCCACAACTACTGAGCCTGCACTCTAGAGCCCACGTGCCACAACTGCTGAAGCCCATGCACCTAGAGCCCGTGCTCTGCAGCAAGAGAAGCCACCGCAATGAGAAGCCCGCGCACCGCAACGAAGAGAACCCCCCGCTCGCCGCAACTAGAGAAAGCCCACGCACAGCAACAAAGACCCAATGCAGCCAAAAATAAATAAATAAATAAAATTTATACAAAAATTAAAAAAAAAAAGTCCTGGTCTCTGCACTGGGGGCAGGGCAGCTCCCCCAGACCCAGCCTGGCCTGACTGCAAGGAAAAGCCAGGGGATCCTGCATCTCCCCCAGGCACCCCTGCAGTCATGGGAGGCCTGGCCACCGCTCCCTGCCTCTAACCCCCTTCCAAGGCACCCACTGCCTGGCCCCTTTCCCACCAGCTGGGGCTGGGGAGGAGGTACCTGGACACGGACGCCTCAAAGAATATGGAATATCCAGACAAGGTCAGCTGATGACACATCTGTGGTGCTGTGTGCACGAAGGCTGTGTCCCACAAGTGTCCCTCATTATGTTTCTGTCATTTCTTTTCAGTATCATCTCATTTCCATTATGATTTCTTCTTGGATTCACTAGGTATTTATACACGTGTTTTAAATTTTCCAAATACTAGAATTTTTAGAGTTATGTTTTGTTATTATTTCTATCAGAACCGCGTTGTAGGCAGAAAACACGGTCTGCATCACACGGTGCCTTTGATATTCCTAGAGGCGTTTTGACGGCCAGTTTGCAGGCAATTTTCATGAATGTTCCCATCATTAATGGCATGATCCTGCAAGCACCCTGGAGCTCAAGAGCCCTCCATCCTGGGGCGGACCAGGTACTGCGGGAGGCTCTGCCCCACGCGAGACATCCACTGTTGGAAGCGATTCTGGCCTTTCCCAGAGGAATAGCTCTGACCCTGGCCAGGCCTGCTCACCGTCAAGCCTCCCTCCGTAGTCCTGGAGAGCCCCCTGACCCAGCAGCGAGGGACCAGGGCCCAGGTGCTCACAGGACACCCCAGAGACTGTCATACTGCTCACGCTGGTGGGGGTGGGCTACCCTCCCAGGCCCGAGGACGGAGGGGCTCAGGGCATGGAGGACTCTTCCCACGGTAGGGCTGAGCACCTGGCCTGCCATGGGCGGTGTGGACAGGACGTGGGCTCTTCCAGGGGCAGCCCTGATGCTCTCCTGTTCCTGGCCTCATCCGCCCAGCAGGGGCCACCCACCGCTAATAACCGCAATAAAACCAATAACTGACGCAGCCTCCTGCCTGCTCCAAGGGATCGACTCAGGAAAGCCGCGGAGGCTCCCCTCGGAAGTCCACGAGCTCCTTCTCTACGAGCCTCTAACCCCATCCGACCCTAATCCCTCCAGCCTCATCCCCGAGCTGGTGCACACGGCCAGCTCTCGCCCTCCTTCACTTTCCCCCAGCTCTGAGGGCAGATACCTGGATCCCAGGGCCAACCGCCCGTCCCCAGTCGGCACAGCCCGGGCTGCATGTCACTACCGCATTCAACCGAAGCCCTAACCTCAGAGGAGGAATGGAACCCGGACAGAGCTTGTTCAGAGTCCACAACCGAAACGGGCTTGGGCAACGAACCAGTCTCCGGGGAAGTCCTAAGCCTCTGAGCCTGGATTTCCGCAGTGACAAAACGGGGCTCCTCACCCTGGGAAGGGCCTGGTGCCAGGGCTGGGCACCCCCCCGTGAGCCAGCTGCGGCTGGGATCCAGGCCACACGCAGATGGAATCGAGGCTCCGTGACACTCACATGGCGGGGGTCTGGGTACCAGAGGCCCAGAGAGCCCCGGGGGCAGAGGGGACCACGCAACCTGGGCAGCCTCGGTGCGGGTGTGGAAACAGGCTCTGCTCATAAACCCGTCAGAATGCACACCCTCGCCCAGCCCCCTCGGTTTCTGGGTGAGCCAGCCTCCTCCACGGAAGCTACTCTTTGTTAACAGTGTTGCCATGACAACCAGATCCAGGGAGAACTCTCTCTTCAAGGTAGAGTCTGAGGGTGACACTTGGAGAAACGGAAGTGGTGGTGACAACAGGCAAGGGCCTGTCCTCCCGGCCCCACCTCCCTTGCCTGTCCCAGACCTTGTGGGTCTGCTCCCCTCTCCTCTCCCCAAAAGGGGACAGCAACGTGGCTGAGGCCAGGAGCCTCCCAACCCACCGACACGCAGGTTCCCAGACACAGACCTGCGCTCTCCGCCCGCCACGCACAGACTTTCACACACATCCCACAAACGTTGCTGAGTCCCCCAGCACAGCCAGCATCGCAGAGCTGACGGTCCATCTGGGGCCGACAGGCCAGGTATAGACCTGAGCCTGAGGGATCACAGACAGACAATTACACAGTATGCCCAGGGCACCCCGCAGAGCACACCTGTGCAGGAAGGTGCCCTAAGGAAGGCTGGGAGCTGACCAGGTGGGGAGAGGCCGGTCCTGCTTGGGAGCAGGAGGCTCCGAGCATTTTTACAAAGAGAAGGTTAAAGGTCACCAGGCTGCGCTGTGGGGCAGGCACTGCAGGGGAAGCAGGCCGCTGCCGTGGTCCAGGCCAGGGGAGGGCAGCCCGGCCGCGGAGGTGGCAGCGGGCAGGGGGAGGGGGAGGGGTGGGGTCAGGAGAGCCGAAGGCTCAATCAGTCAAGGGCTGACCTGGCAGAGTATGAGGGAGGCCCTGGCTGTCCCACCTGCTCAGAGGGGGGTCTGGGCAGGGGAGGCTCAGGGGTTCGATGACAGTGGACAGGCTGCCCCTGGTCACCTGGGAGGCAGCCAGCAGGCCTGGGCTCAAATACTGCTGGGACAAGCTGGGGTGGGATCAGCACCAAGGAGGGAACAGCAGCCACGTCTGGGGAGGGGAGGATGGAAGCTCGGGTCTTAAGGAAAAAGGAAGGGGAACGCTGAGCGCCCCGGAGAGGAGGCGGCGCCTGCAGGAAGGCCTGCAGGGCGGCCGGACGACACGGAGGCACGGGGTGGCCCGCGGAGCCCGGGGGACCACGGCCGGGGAGCAGTGCCAGAGACCCCCGAGGGCCTCTGAAGCCTGTCTGCCTAGAGTGAGGGTCGTACAGATGGGAGTGGGCTGGGCTGAGTGGGAAGTGCTGGTATGCAGTGGGCAAGCAGAGAACACCCCTTACAGTCGGCCCGCGCAGGGGAGGGGAGCAGGGTGCAAAAGAGCTGGAGGGGGAGGCAGCCGAGGAAGGTCTGTTGCTGTGCTCGAGCTGGGAGAAGCTGTAGGCAAGCGACTTCACCTCTGAGGCCATCAGCTGTCAACTAGGGCGGCAGCACCGCACCTGGGAGGAGCTGGAGGAGTGGGAACGACGCCCTGAGTTCTCGACGCCGCACCTACGGCGCAGGCTCCCTGCCTGGGGGCTCAGCGCGTGTGTCCCCCAGGAGAAATGGGGTGCTCTCCTCTGAAGAGCTGGGACCCTCACCAAGGCCCAGGCCCCTCCTTCCTGAGCTGGTGCTCGCCCATCGCTCCCCAAACTCACCCCCCTCCGCGGAGGACCCCAGAACCTGCTCAGAAGGACCACGGCACGGCCCGAGCTCCTGCCACTACCCGGGGCGGCACATGCCACAGCCTGCCCCCAACCCTCCCTGCCCAGTGCAGGGACTCGCGGCGGCCAGGGGGACAAGAGGCTCTTTTCTCCCGTGCTATGTCCACATCCCGGCACCAGTGCACTGACCCTGAAGAGCTTCCCTGTTACATAAGTGAGATGGGAGAAGCTTCCAGGACAGGACCACTGGGTGTTGCCCTGAATCCTACTCAAGACACCTGTGGGGCTCTAAGGACATGATTTGCAGACAAGAGCGTTCAGACACCTGAAGCCACCTGACTATCCACCCTGAGGCAGGGTCAGCGACAGGCTGCACTCACACCCCTGCCCCTCCCCGGCCCTGGCAGGCATCGGCGTGGACCCTGATGATTGACCAGACACCCCTCACCAGCCTCCTTCCAGGGCCTGAGACCCGTCCCAAAAGGTGAAACCCCAAGGCCCTCCCTGCCTCCAGCACCTGGCCTCTGTCCCTCCCATACTTGGCACAGGCCCGGACATGGCGAGGCTTTCGACTTTCCCTTCCACGGTTCCCACCACGCCACAGCCATGCTGATGTCTGCTGACCTTCCCAAACCCCACTCCGGAGTTGTTAGACTGGGACTTCCCAGTGTCCCCACTGCAGGGACATTCTGAATGGATCAGTAACAGCCAGCTCACTCTGTGCCAGCCCAGGGCACCCTTGTGTTCACTCTCTCTCTCACACAAACACACAGCCCCAGGCTCTGTGCCCAGAAAGCGGTGAGAAAGGCACATAGCTTTAAAAGAGGGCAGAGTGTCCTCCCCAGACCCCAACAGATCAGGGCGCCCTAACATGTGGCCAGTGGGTGTCAGAGGTCCGCCTCGTCTCCCATGGCCAAGGGCCTGGCAGCTTCCCCACCGATGCCACACTGTGATGCCGGGCCTCCCTCCCGTCCTCCCTGCTTCCCTCCTCAGATTCCGCCTGGAAGACGTGTTGCTAAGTAAACACTCATCTCAGGAGGGAGGTGGGCAGGCGAGGGCAAAGGGATGAGAGGCAGCCTGCAGTGGGTGGGAGCCACAGGAAGCAGATCTCTGCTCAGCATTTGGAAGCTCTGAGAGTAGAAACAGCCAGAGCGGACCAGGGCTGAAGCAGATGGCCTCGGGAGGGAAGAGGGAGGGAGGAGACGTCCCAGCAGGGGGCAGTAGGAGGGCCGGCTGGCACTGAGTCAAGACCACCTGGACAGGCCCTGCCCGGCGTCTCTGTCTCTCTCCTCCACTGTGGCCCTGGCACCCACCCCCAGCAGGTCCTGTGGGGACACCCGGGGGGCCCTCTTCTGGGGTAGGGCCATGCAGCGAAGTGCAGCCTACACCCACCCACCCCAGCCCCAACCCCAGCTCCTGACGGCAGCGTGTGGACCTCACAGCCCTGCTCCTAGCCCTGCACCTTCACTTGGCCTATTTGACAAATCTGGCTTTGAAACATGCGGCTTGAGAACAGGGTTCTGTGGTTAAAAACCAAATATCAACCAAAGCTATTCCCATCCTGCCAGTTTGGCCTATCATTCACAGATGAGGAAACAGGTGGGCTCAGGGGCCCTCAGGCTACACCTGAGCATCCCAGCCTCTAACTGCTCTCCTCTGGAGGACCCAGGAGACGGCCTAATGGCTCTGTCCCTCGTCTGGCCAGCTGCAGGGGGGGCCACTTGTGCTGGGGATGCCCTTCCCCCTCAGCCTGGGCCCACCAGCCCCTGGCCTCACCCTGGTCGACCCAGCACAAATGCTGGTGGTGCCGGTATTTCTCCCTCCTCCCCCTCCCCCTCCTCCTCCCCCTGCGGTTGCTAAGTTACACCAAAAAACCCCTCTGCTCTGTGTGAACTGTTCCATTTCCACGATTTGCCAGGTGGAAGGAAGCCATCAGGCTGGCAGTTCAAGGATGCCTCCCAGAGAAAAACAAACTTGTTGGCTGGCTCTCTGGCCCCCATGGCATACCTGGGGACAGGGACACCTGCTGTGCTCCTGTGTGCTGGAGCACACAGCCGCCCTGGGAGGATGTCAGCATGTGGGCCCACACTGCTCGCTCTTCTCAGGGGTAGGGCTTGCAGATTCTGCTGCTAACCCCACCCAGGCCCATGACCCCAGAGGGCTGCTGGTCACTCTGACACATGTCCTTAAGAACAAAGAAAGGCTGGAGGGGCAGAAAACCTACCCCTGTGCCCCAAGCGAAGCCCTCCACTTCCCCTCACTCTGAATCCCCTCCTCCTATTCTGGGTTGGGGTCCTGAGGTTCCATTGCAAAGTGTCCCTGGATGTCAGCGGAAATGCCCTCACAAGTCACTGAAACCATGGTGGCACTCTACAGATAGAGAAACCGAGTCTCAGAGGAGCCTGCAGCCTGCCCACAGCTCAAAAGTCAAGACCTGTGGCCTACCTACTCCCTAGTTTTCTGCTCACAACAGGAGCTGCTGCTTTGCTCTCTGCCCTCCTATCTGGGCAGGGAAGGGCCTGGACCCAGGCTAGGCTGGGCTGGGTCAGACTGTGTCCAGAGGGAGGTGGGAGACCCCTGAGGGGCAGGCCCAACCACTGCCTCTGCGAGTTACCCCTGCATGCCAGCCGGACTCTGCACATCCTGGGCTCCCAGGTCAGGTGGCCACCTGGGCCCTTCCATTGCTCAGGAGGGTGGGAGAAGCATGACAGCAGTGGGGAGGGTGAACCTGACAGGGCTCCCGTTTCCAAGCAGGGAAAAAGGGTGTTCCATCCACTACCACATCTAAGAGGCAGGCGGCCTCCCTGTAAATATCCACCAGTTCCAGCGCTCAGAAGCAGCTAGAGATGCAGGGCACAAGGGGACTGCTGCTCGTCTGTCTCCCCTCTCACATGCGCAGACCAGAACTAGCTGCACCTGCCCCAGGCTCTGTTTCCAGCAGGGAGGGCCCGGGGCAGATAGAGCACGGTCCTTCAAATGACCCTTGCCCACGGTGCAGACAGGGGCATCTCGCCCTGGCCCTGGCCGGCTCCCCTCAAATGCTGAGCTCACGCCCCAATTCCTCCGCCACACAGCAAGGGCGTGAGATGCCACCGCGGGGCCCAGAATGCAGACAAGCAAACGGAAACTTCCAACTGCGCAGCCCTAGCGCCCCAGATTTCCCAGCCTCCCTCCTCCACACCAGACCCGGGGCAGGGGACCCGCCGGCGGGGGTCCACGCCAGCCCGCCGAGTGCGCTCCCGCCACGCCCAGGCTGCGACCACCCGCTGCCCCGCAGGGCCTGGGAACTGGGAGATCCTGACACTGTCCAGCCCGAGGCGGAGTTCTGGGCAACTCCGCACTGGGCTCCCGCACGCCCTCTTACACGCGCACCCCGCGACCCGCGCCGGGAGCCCGCGCCCCGGCCCCACGACGGCCGCGCCAGGCGGGACCCTAGGCCCGCGTACGCCCCGCCCTGCCCGCGCAGGCGAGCGGAGGGGACGGCCCGCAAGAGGGAGGGAGGGACGGACAGAGGGACTGAGGACCGGCGGCCGCTGCCTACCTCGGTCCGGGCCAGCGTAGCTCCCGCGCAGCCCTTGCGCCGCAGTCTGGCCCACAGCAGCGCGTGGCCGGCGCCGGCGGCGGCTCATGCTCTGCACCCGGGCCCGCGGCACCCGCCCACCCGCGGCCGCCCCCGCGCTGCGCCAGCTGCGGGCAGAGCGGCTCCCTCCGCAGCAGGCGCCGGGGAGCGCGAGCGAGCGAACGCGGAGCGAGCACGGAACGGGCACGGATCGGGCACGAAGCGGGCGGGCGCGAGAGCGCGTGGAGCGGGCGGGCGCGGGGCGAGGGTGCGGGGCGGGCGCCGGGAGAGGGAGGGCGCGGGGTGAGGAAGGGCGCAGGGCGGGTGCGTGGAGAGCGAAAGTGCAGGAACAAGGTGCAAGGACAGGTAGAACGCGTGTCCAGGGCGCAGGGCGCCGGGCGGGGCCAGGGGTTGGGGGCGAAGAGGGAGGGCGCGGGGAGAGACGGGGCCAGCCTTTCATTTTCAAAAGGATAAGGCAACAAACACCCCAAAAGGTGACGTGGCCTCCTCTTGTGAAAGACCGTTTGGGGATTCTCAGAGAGCTGCCCAAATTTTTATCATCCGCATCTGACAGTGAAAGCGCTTCCGTAGGCAAACCCGGTCTTTTCGGCTATTCCCTTAACCGTCACAACCACGCTGTATGGTTGGTGTTGGTTTTGTCGCCACTGGGCAGATGAGTAAACATATACATGGTCAGGGAAGCGAAGTGACCCTGCAGGATCTCAGAGCTGGTAAGTGGCAGAGCGAGAGTCCAAAACCATCTTTCGAGATTCCATAGTCCCCATTTTTCCAAAACCACTGAGAGGATGATGATCCAGGTCTTCTGGCTCCCAGAGAAGCCTCCTGTCTCTCTGAAGGGATATCCCTGTTCTCTGGCAACAACCAGGGTGTGAGGGAGGAGGGGGGTCAGGAGGGACTCAGACTCAGGTGAGTATGGAAGAGGTCTGGGGCCAGGAAGGGGTGGAGGGGTCTGGGTGAAGGAAGGGGAAGGTGCCCCTTAACACGGCTTGGAGAAGCTGAGGACCTTTTGTATTCATTCATTCAGTACATGTTTATTGAGCACCTACTGTGCCATTCTGGGCACTGGGGTACAGGTGTGAATGTCCGTGTCTGGTTGAAATTTGCACTTTTTGGGGGGGGGTACATGTTCATGCAGTCAAAACATGGGGGTGGGGGTTGGCGGGGTTTGTTTTTTAAATATTTATTTATTTATTTATTTATTTTGGCTTTTCTGGGTCTTAGTTGGGGCACAGGGGATCTTCGTTGCTGCATGCAGGCTCTTAGTTGTGGCATGCATGCAGGATCTAGATCCCTGACCAGGGATCGAACCCAGGCCCCCTGCATTGGGAGCATAGAGTCTTAACCCATGGGACCACTAGGAAAGTCCCCTGAAGTTTGCATTTTTGAGGGAAGCAGGCAGTAAATAAAATCACAAGTAAATATTTCATATGTCAGATGATGCAGATGCTCTGGAGAAAAGCATGGCAGGGAGAGGGCACAGGAGTGCAACTTATGGAGTTATTTTATTTTGACTTTGGTCAGGGAGGTCTCCCCTGAAAGGGTGACATTTGAGCAAAGACCTAACTGACGCAAGCCATGCTGAATCTGATAGATGAACATTTGATGCAAAGGGAACAGGAAGTGCAAAGGCCCTGAAATGGGAGTATGACTTGGTCATGGGCAAGCAATAAGGAGGAGGTCAGAGTGGCATGAAAATGAGTGAGAGTGTGGTGGAGAGTGAGATTCCAGGGGGTGCCAGGGCGACCAGATCAGGAAGAGCCGGGTTGGCCATCGGCCCATTGTGACTTTGACTCAGAGGGAGCAACAAAAGTTTGTGGAGGCTTTTGCACAGTAACGTTATGGTCTGACTTTTGTTTTTTACAAAAACATTTCATTATGAAAAATTGCAAACATTTACAAAAGAAGGCCCTAAGAAGGTATAATAAACCCAATGTTGGGCTTCAACAATTATCAATACATGGCCAACTTTGTTGCACCTGTACCCTCACCCACCACTCCCTATATAATTTAAGTGAACACTGACAGCTCTTTATATAACACATATTTATACATAGATGATAGTACACAAATCATAAATTTGTGCTTGATAGATTTTCAGTGAGAATACTAATAACCATCTGTACCTTGACTTTGATTGTGGGAAGGTTTTAAATTACAGAATCATTTTCTTTAATAGATAGAGGACCATGCAGATTATCCACTTCTTCCTATGTCACTTTGGTAAATTGTGTTTTTGAAATATTTTTCCATTTTGTCTAAATTTTCAGATTTATTGACATGTGATTCATAACATACTCATATCATCCCTCAGATGTCTGTAGAATCTGTAGTGATGTCCCACTTTTCATTCTAATATTGGGGCTCTTTGTGTTTTCTCTTTCTTTCCTTGATCAGTCTTGCTGGAGTTTTGTCAATTTTATAATTTTTTCCCAAAGAAACAACTTTCAGCTTTGTTGAGTTTTCTCTGTTGTGCCCTGTATTTCACTGATCTCTGTTCTTAGTTTCATTGTGTCTATATTTCTACTTTTGGAGGGATATTTATTGTCCTTTTTTGTTTGTTTCTTAAGTTGGAAGCTAGGCTTATTGATTTTTGACTATATTCGTTTAAAGCTATAAATTTCCTTTTAAGCACTGCTTTACCGTCTCTCACAAGTTTTAAGTGTTTTTTTAATTATCATTTAGCTCACGATATTTAAATGTCCATTTTGATTTCTCTTTTGGCCCGTAAGTTATGTGGCAGGGTATTACTTAGTTTCCAAATATTAGGGGATGTTCTAGTTATCTTCTTACTGAGTTCCAATTTAATTATACAAAAGGATATACTCTGAATTATTTCAATTATATAAAATCTGCTATACATTCTTTATGACCCAGAATATGTTCTGTTTCGGTAACTGTCCCATATGCCCTTGAAAAGAATGAAAATTCTGTATGTATTAGTTAGGTCAGGTCGGTTAGTCAAGTCCAAATCTATATTGCTACTGAATTGCATCTTGTATTCTGTCAGTTCCTGAGGCAAACTGGAAATAACCCAAAAGTTCTTCAATGAGTGAACAGATAAACTGTGATACGTCCACTTAGTGGGATACTACTCAACAACATGCTCAAAGGGATCCAAACTGCGTGATTCCATGTATATGACATTTATATGACATTCTAGAAAAGGCAAAACTGCAGAGATGGAGAACAGATCGGTGGTCCCCAGGGGTTGGTGGGGTGGAGGGGAGGGGAGGGTTGACTAAAGCATGGGGAAAATTTTAGGAGCCATGAAGTGTACCTGTATCTTGATTTGTGGCGGTGATCACATGACTCTATGCATTTGTCAAGACTTAAAGTAACTGCACACCAAAAAGTGAATTTTACTATATGTAAATTTAAAAATAGTTTTCAATCTCCAGTATAATTACAGGCTTCTGTGACTACCTTGTCATCTCTTTTTGTTGCGATGTTGTCCACAAGTTTCTGATCTTCCCTTCCTTTTTGCTATATCCATTATTATGGGGGGAATCAGGATGATCCATTACTGCCAATGAACATAGCATTGCCACTGTTGCCACAAAAGATGAAGTCTGCAGAATGCACAGGAGAAGCAGAGGGAGAGGTTAAAAGGCTGTTGCAATAGTTAGATGATGGATGATGGTGACAGACCAGGAGAGTCTAATGGAGCTAATAGTGCTAAAAGTGCTGAGTGTTTGCAACTGGACATGTACTGCAGATGGAGACAAAAGTGCCTGGGTCGGAGCCAGAAATCTTTTTGCCCCAGTCACTCCTGATGCGCCCCTTGCCCATGCTGGGGAGCATGTCCTGAGGTGCCTCTGCATAGCAGGACACTGGTAGTGCTTTTAATGTTGCTTTATTTGGGCTGGCTTTGGGATAGAGGGATTTCTGCAGGTTGTGGGAACTAAAAGATATATGTCTATGACAATTCAGCCACTGTTGCACCCAGACATTGTCTTGCCTCAAACATGCCCCTTTAATACCTCTCATCACCATGACTGCACTGGCTTACAACTTTTTACTTCTATGGAGTCCAGTTCATTGACTACACGGGGTGCTCTGGATCTGTCATTCCCCACCCAAACCAGATCTTCCCAGGATTTCCGCTTTCTCCCTCCTGACTTCACTTGCCTCCCGTTTCAGCCTTGTTTCCATAGAACAGGTTTTCAGTTGTTCCCTTGCCAAAATGATAGATTTCCTTGCTCGTTTTACCTTCATGTCTCCCACCTGGAAAAACTCCGTTGAGAGATGAATCCAAATCTGCCTTCTCCAGATGTACCCTCAGGTATCTAAGTGCTGCCAGACGCAATCATACATCCCTGCTATCACTCTAAATTCACAATAAATTCATCAGTGGAACTGAGGACTCAAGGCTACTCAGTCATTCTCCTATGGATCTTTTTCTCATCTTCTTAACTGTGAAATATGTCAGACATACAGAAGAGTGTATGAAATGTACATGTATACTTTCAAGAATAATCACAATGAGAAAACCCACAGGGTAGAGTTCCCTGGTGGCCTAGTGGTTAGGATTCGGCACTTTCACTGCAGAGTCCCCGGTTCAACCGCTGGTTGGGGAACCATCCTGCATGCCATGCAGTGCAGCCAAAATACAAAAGTACAAAAATAAATAAATAGATAAATAAAAGAAGAATTGTGTATATGTGCTATCTCTCATTTCTCTCATTCTCTCTTAAACCCATTCCGATTAAGCCTCATAATTCCACTAAGACACAAGGTCACAAGTGACCACCACATTCCTATAGTCATTTTTCAGTCCATGAACCACTTGATCTATCAGCATTTGGCAATCAATCACTATATCTTCTTTCAAACACTTCTGAGCTTCTAAGACACCACACCTGACTGCTGTTCTGCCTACTTTTCTGACTGCTTCTCTTAATCTGTTGCAGGTCCTTTTTTTTTTTTTTTTTTTTTTTTTTTGTGGTACGCAGGCCTCTCACTGTTGTGGCCTCTCCCGTTGTGGACCACAGGCCCCAGACGCGCAGGCTCAGCGGCCATGGCTCACGGGCCCAGCCGCTCCACGGCATGTGGGATCCTCCCAGACCGGGGCACGAACCCGTGTCCCCTGCATCGGCAGGCGGACTCTCAACCACTGCGCCACCAGGGAAGCCCTGCAGGTCCTTTCTAAAAAAATAAAAAGAAAAGAATACCCATGGAATCAGGACTTAGGCTAAGAAATAGGACATTGCCAGTACATGAGAAGCCGTCGCCTTTGTGTCCTCCCCAGTTTTCCCTCATCCCCTCTCCCTACCACCTCCCTCCCAGAGGTAACTGTTATCCTGATATTTATTCCCATGCCTTTATTTAAACTTTCACCCCTAGATATGTATGCCTGTCTTTAAACTTTTGTGAATGGAATCATACTGTATATTTTCTACTGTTACTTGCTTGCATCATCAATATTATGTTTGGGAGATTCACCCATGTTGATGAGTATACTTTATTCATGTTTACTGTTGTTTGGTATTCTGTTATATTTATGTGGTCTACTATTAGTAGACATTTGGGGAGCTGACATTTTTGCTATTATTCACTTGTTCACTGGACAAATATTTCTTGAGCACCTACTATGTGCCAGGTACTAATTTAGGCATTGGGACAGAACAGTGATCAAAACTGATAAAATCCCTTCACCCGTGGGTATTCTAGGCATGGAAAACTATAATAAATAGAAAAAAAAATAGATGTTATGTTGTATGTTAAAAGATGAAGAGTCCTAATTAGGAACCAAAGCAGGGAAAG
>NW_006777513.1:271476-296422 GCF_000442215.2 Lipotes vexillifer
GGAAAGTACCAGGGTGAGAGGCTGCAATGGAGCTTCTACGGTATTCACCACTGAGTTGACATCTAAGCCAAGACGTGTGGCCATCTAAGGTGAGGTGTTCCAGCAGAGGGAGAAGCAGTGCAGCATTCTCAAGACACGACCATCCAGAAGGGTCTGTGCAGCGCAGCTCTGTCACTAACTGCCTTGAGTTAGGCCAAACTTCACAAGAGCATATGCCGCACAAGACTGCCCTCACTTCAGACACCCACACCAAGCTCAGGGGTCCCCAGGCCACCCACGCTTCTGACCAACTGGTTACACGTATGGAGGTTCCCCCTACTCCCTCAAGTTCCAGAAGTCACTAAAAGAACTCACACTGTAAGCACTGTACTTAGGCTTACAATCTTACCCTAACAAAAAGGATTCAAATCAGGAAAAAGAGTCTCATAGGGCAAGATTTGGGAGGATCCCGAACACAAAGCTTCCATGTCTCTTCCCCACAGTCAGGATGCATCACCCTCCTGGCATGGAGTATTGTTAACCAGGGAAGTTACCCTGAGCTTTTGTGTCCAGAGTTTTATTTCTGTGTCTAGGGTTTCATTATGTAGGCATGATTAAATCATCCATTGCCCATGTAGTTCAATCTCCAGCCCCTTCCCCTTCCCCCAGAAGATGGGCTGATGTCACATGACTCAAAGCCCCACCCCTCTTATCACATGGTCTTTCAGGCATGACCAACCCCCATCCTGAGTCACCTCATTAGCATAAACTCAGGTGTGGTCTGAGGGCCCACCAGGAACAACAAAGACGCTTCTAACACTCAGGAAATTCCAAGGATTTAGGAGCTCCCTCCCAGGAAGCAGGGGACAAAGTCCAGCCAATTTCATCATACAACATCCCATGTGTCTGGAGAAGAGTAAGCATGGCCAAAAATAAAAGGAGATGAGGGGCTTCCCTGGTGGCGCAGTGGTTAAGAATCCACCTGCCAATGCAGGGGATGCGGCTTCAATCCCTGGTCCGGGAAGATCCCACATGCCACGGAGCAACTAAGCCCGTGCACCACAACTACTGAGCCTGTGCTCTAGAGCCCACGAGCCACAAATACTGAGCCTGAGAGCCACAACTACTGAAGCCCACGCGGCTAGAGCCTGTGCTCCACAACAAAAGAAGCCACCACAATGAGAAGTCCGCACACTGCAACGAAGAGTAGCCCCCCTCGCCACAACTAGAGAAAGCCCACGCGCAGCAACAAAGACTCAACACAGCCAAAAATAAATAAATAGATTTAAAAAAAGAAAAAGGAGATGAGATCAGAGAGATACTAGGACTAGATCCCTTCGGTTATTCTAGTGCCTGTTTCCTGGTGCCTGGGTGGAAGGGTTTTCTCAAGTGTAGACTGGAAGTGCAACTTCTGTGTCATAGGAAGTAGATGTGTTCAACTCTGTTGGGAAATATCCAATTGTTTTCTAACATAGCTATACCAATATACACGCTTACCAGCAGCGTATGGCGTTCCCATTGTTTCAATCTGTGGTAGGCAGAGTAATGGCCCCCAAGAAGTCCATCTCCTAATCCCCAGAAGCTGTTAATATGTTTCCTTTCCTTACATTATAAAAAAACTTTGCAGATGTGATTGGTTAAGGATCTCGACTTGAGGAGATTGGGAGGGTGGGCACTGTAATCACAAGGACACATAAGAGGGAGGCTAAGGTTCATAGTCACAGAAGGAGATGTGATTGTTCCTGATGAATTTAACGTTCTTGCCTCATCACAAAAGAATTCAGTGAGAGACAAAGTGATAGGTAAGAAGTGGATTTATTTAGAGAGAAAAACACTCCACAGACAGAGCGTGAGCCATCTCAGAAGGCTAGAAGCCCCCAAATATGGCATGGTTAGTTTTTGTGGGCTGGGTAATTTCATAGGCTAAGGAGTGGGAGGATTATTCCAATTATTTCAGGGAAGGGGTGGAGATTTCCAGGACTTGGGCCACCACCCACTCTTTGGCCTTTTATGGTTAGCCTCAGAACTGTCATGGCGCTGGCAGACATGTCACTTAGCTTATGCTAATGTATTACAATGGGCATATGATTGGGCTCAAGGTCCACTGGAAGTCAAATATTCTGTCATCTTGGACCTAGTCGGTTCTAACCAGTTTTTGTCATGTCCTATGGCTATGTCATTCTTTTAAAGGTTGTGCCCTGCCCCCTTCCCTCCTGTTTCATGATAAGAAAAGCAGAGGTCAGAAGGAGCGAGAGAGATTTGAAGATGCTACATTGCTGGCTTTGAAGATGGAAGAAGGGACTGATAGGGACAGAGTAGGATAGTTACACAAGTAGTTTTAGAAATCCCACTAGGGGATTATAGATAGAGAGGGAAACACAGGGAATTTTGGGAGACCACTGTTAATGATCGCTCGAGAAAGCTATCGGAACATCATGGAACAAAGCAGGCTTGCTTAACTATAAAGCCATCAATAAAAGCACGAGATATGCCCCAGGCCATTAAGTGAAAAAATGAGACCTTCAGCCTGCTGGTCAAGTCCAGCAAGATAATGATCCTTAGAACCAAGGACAGGAATATAAGGGAAAGGTGACATTCCAAAGCAGGAGACCCTCATTATACTGAAACCTGAGATGATTTAAAATATTTTAGTATAAGGAATTCCCTGGCGGCCCAGTGGTTAGGACCCTGGTCAGGGAACTAAGATCTGGCAAGCCATACAGAGTGGCCAATAAATAAATAAATAAAAAGCCACTCTAAAAGAAAATTTTTTTTTAGTATATGTTACCCCCCTTCTGCTGATTTGAATAAGCACCACGACAGTCCTAGTTTGACCTTATAGGGTCAAACACTCTCCTGCCCAATGTGAAGGAGCAGCTAGTGATGTAAGCCTGACGTCTACTCAAAGAATGAGGAAGAAGGTGGTCTTTCCCTCCTCCCCACTTTCTTTTTTTTTTTTTTTTTTTTTTTTTTCGCGGGGGTTCGCGGGCCTCTCACTGTTGTGGCCTCTCCCGTTGCGAAGCACATGCTCCGGACACGCAGGCTCAGCGGCCACGGCTCACGGGCCCAGCCGCTCCGCGGCATGTGGGATCCTCCCGGACCGGGGCGCGAACCCGTGTCCCCTGCATCGGCAGGCGGACTCTCAA
This sequence comes from Lipotes vexillifer, assembly GCF_000442215.2. Taxonomy (NCBI): domain Eukaryota; kingdom Metazoa; phylum Chordata; class Mammalia; order Artiodactyla; family Lipotidae; genus Lipotes; species Lipotes vexillifer. Next base: position 274,602 of record NW_006777513.1, read on the forward strand.
CCACTGCGCCACCAGGGAAGCCCCCCACTTTCTTTTGATTATAAAAATTAAAAGCAGGTGAGGGCTGATGGTGGTGGGATGAATTGGGAGATTGGGATTGACATATATACACTAACAATGTATATAATGGATGACTAGTAAGAACCTGCTGTACAAAAAAAAAAAAACGTAGCCCGCTTAATTCTCGGGGCAGAGCCCCCTTGCCTGCCCACTTGTATCCCTCACAAGTATATTAATAAATCTACTTCTTGCCTATTGCTTTGCTTCTCGCTGAATTCCTTCTATGCTGAGACACAAAGAACCTGAGCCTCAGTAAGTCCTGGCACCAGGTGAATGATTCTGATTAAAAGACCATGAGTTCAAGTTCCAGTCTGGGTTTTGGCTGGGTTCGTGTCCCAGGTTGTGGGTTCAAGTCCCAACCTGAGGTGTACAGTTTCAGGACTACAAGCCAAGGAAAGTATTGACAGATAGCCTGTAGAAGCTATAAAAGTCTGGAAAACAGATTCTCTCCTACAGCCTCCAGAAGGAACTAGTCCTGCCAACATCTTGAATTTATCCCAATGAGACTGACCTCCAGAAACTGTGTTGTTTTAAGCCACTGAGATTGTGGTGATTTATTCCAGCAGCATTTGGAAACTAATATGTAATCCTTGCCAATACCTTCTAAGTGTTGATTTCTCAATTTTGGCCAATCTGTTTGTTGTACAGTATTGTCTCATTGTAGATTTAATTGTTATTTTCCCGATGACGAATAATATCAAACATCTTTTCATCTATTAGTCATTTGAGTTTACTCTTTAGTAAAATGCCTGCTCTACATTTTTGCTCAGTTTTCTATTGATTATTCTTTTTTCTTATTGATATAGAAGCTTTCTGTATTCTCTAGAGTTAAATGTGTTACAAATTGGTAAATGTCCAATTGTTTGGACAATCTTCTCCCAAGATTGTCGTAGCTTGTATTATCACCCCCTTTGTGTTTCTTTTTAATATAAATGTATTTATTATTTATTTTTGGCTGCATTGGGTCTTTGTTGCTGCACGTGGGATTTGTCTAGTTGCGGTGAGCGGGGGCTACTCTTCGTTGCGGTGCATGGGTTTCTCATTGCGGTGGCTTCTCTTGTTGCGGAGCACGGGCTCTAGGCACGAGGGCTTCAGTAGTTGTGGAGCTCAGGCTCAGTAGTTGTGAGGCTTAGTTGCTCCGGGGCACGTGGGATCTTCCTGGGCAAGGGCTCGAACCCGTGTCCCCTGCATTGGCAGGCGGATTCTTAACCACTGAGCCACCAGGGAAGTCCCTGTGTTATCTTTTGATGGAGACAATGTCTTAATCTGTATAATAGAGTTTCATTTATGGCTTTCTTTTTCTTTTTAATTATACTTTATTTTTTTATACAGCAAGTTCTTATTAGTTATCCATTTTGTACATAATAGTGTATATATATCAATCCCAATCTCCCAATTCATCACACCACCACCAACAACACCCCCCGCCACTTTCCCCCCTTGGTGTCCATACATTTGTTCTGTACATCTGTGTCTCAATTTCTGCCCTGCAAACCGGTTCAACTGTACCATTTTTCTAGGTTCCACATACATGCGTTAATATACAATATTTGTTTTTCTCTTTCTGACTTACTTCACTCTGTATGACAGTCTCTAGATCCAACCACATCTCTACAAATGACTCAATTTCATTCGTTTTTATGGCTGAGTAATATTCCATTGTATATATGTACCACAACTTCTTTATCCATTCGTCTGTCCATGGGCATTTAGGTTGCTTCCATATCCTGGCTATTGTAAATAGTGCTGCAATGAACATTGGGGTGCATGTGTCTCTTTGAATTATGGTTTTCTCTGGGTATATGCCCAGTAGTGGGATTGCTGGATCATATGGTAATTCTATTTTTAGATTTTTAAGGAACCTCCATACTGTTCTCCATAGTGGCTGTGTCAATTTACATTCCCACCAACAGTGCAAGAGGGTTCCCTTTCCTCCACACCCTCTCCAGCATTTGTTGTTTCTAGATTTTCTGATGATGCCCATTCTAACTGGTGCGAGGTAATACCTCATTGTAGTTTTGATTTGCATTTCTCTAATAATTAGTGATGTTGAGCAGATTTTCATTTGCTTCTTGGCCATCTGTATGTCTTCTTTGGAGAAATGTCTATTTAGGTCTTCTGCCCATTTTTGGACTGGGTTGTTTGTTTTTTTAATATTGAGCTGCATGAGCTGTTTATATATTTTGGAGATTAATCCTTTGTCAGTTGTTTCATTTGCAAATATTTTCTCCCATACTGAGGGTTGTCTTTTCATCTTGTTTGTAGTTTCCTTTGCTTTGCAAAAGCTTTTAAGTTTAATTAGGTCCCATTTGTTTATTTTTGCTTTTATTTCCATTACTCTAGGAGGTGGATCAAAAAAGATCTTGCTGTGATTTAGGTCAAAGAGTATTCTTCCTATGTTTTCCTCTAAGAGTTTGATAGTTTCTGGCCTTACATTTAGGTCTTTAATCCATTTTGAGTTTATTTTTGTGTATGGTGTTAGGGAGTGTTCTAATTTCATTCTTTTCCATGTAGCTGTCCAGTTTTCCCAGCACCACTTATTGAAGAGACTGTCTTTTCTCCATTGTATATCCTTGTATGGCTTTCTTTTTTCATGGTTTCAGTTTTTCACTGTACTCCTCTCTAAATTCCCCAAACATTCCCAAGAATTTCAAATCCTCCAGGCCTTTACCAAGCCCCAGGCTGCCCTCTCTTTCTCCCCCTGTCAGATGGTGACCCTCCCTCTTTTACCTCATAGGGAAATTCAAAACCATCATCAGGAACTGTCTCAACTCTTACCCCCAAATTTACACATTTGTCTGCATCCTTCCCTCCTGTCATAATGGAGGACACCATCCGTTTTCTCTCACAGGTCATTCTCTCCTCCTCTGCCCTGGATGCCATTCCACATACCTCCTCTTCAATTTTGTGCATTTAAATATACCCTCTCTCTTCTCTCGCTTTAATGTCTTGCATTTAAACATCTAACGTTTCTCATTTTTAAAAAATACCTGGAACACCCATGCCTTGTAGATTCCATCCTGCCTTATTTTCCCATTCAGAGACATGCTTCTTAAAAGAATTAATGGTCTCCCTCTAATCTGCCTGAACCTCTGTGGCATAAGAAATACCTATTTGGTCTTTGTTCCCAGGTCCTGACATGGAGCTCCTAAATGTCTTGGAATTTCCTGTGTGAGAGGAGTGTCTTTTCTTCTAATAAGATGACTCTTGGCAAATGCCCTAGCTTCAGGATGGGGGCTAGTCACCAGAAAGACCAAACCTTGATTCGAATCCTGGAACTTTCAGCCCCATTCCCCAAGCTCCAGAAGGTGGAGGGACTGAAGATTGATTTAATAATCGATCATGCTGACATGATTAAACCTCCATAAAAACCCCTACACAATGTAATTCAGAGAGTTTTCCAGGTTGGTGAACACATTGAGGTACTGGGAGGGTGGTGAGCCTGGAGGAGTCATGCCCTCCATTCATGCCCTACATGTCTCTTCCATTTGGGTGTTCCTGAGCTATAGCCTCTATAATAAACCAGTAAGTGTAAGTAAACTGAACCCGTGTCCCTTACATTGCAGGCAGGCTCTTAACCACTGCACCACCAGGGAAGCCCCATAGTGTTACATGAAAGTGATTTTGGATTAGTTGTAAATGTATAGTAAAAATTCTAGTACAAAAAAAAAGTTAAAAAATAGTACAACAAATATGCTAAACAAGGAGAGAAAATGGAATCAAAATGCTCAATTAAAACTACAATATACGATAAGTGGTGCTGGGACAAGTGGACAGCTACATGTAAAAGAATGAAATTAGAACACTTCCTAACACCACACACAAAAATAAACTCAAAATGGATTAAAGACCTAAATGTAAGGCCAGATAAAACTATAAAACTCTCAGAGGAAAACATAGGCAGAACACTTTATGACCTAAATCACAGCAAGATCCTTTTTGACCCACCTCCTAGAGAAATGGAAATAAAAACAAAAATAAACAAATGGGACCTAATTAAACTTAAAAGCTTTTGCACAGCAAAGGAAACCATAAAAAGACGAAAAGACAACCCTCAGAATGGGAGAAAATATTTGCAAATGAAACAACTGACAAAGGATTAATCTCCAAAATATACAAGCAGCTCATGCAGCTCAATATCAAAAAACCCAGTCCAAAAATGTGCAGAAGACCTAAATAGACATTTCTCCAAAGAAGATATACAGCTTGCTAACAAACACATGAAAAGATGCTCAACATCACTAATCATGAGAGAAATGCAAATCAAAACTACAATGAGGGGAGGTTCCTTAAAAAACTAAAAATAGAACTACCATACAACCCAGCAATCCCACTACTGGGCATATACCCTGAGAAAACCATAATTCAAAAAGAGTCATGGGGGCTTCCCTGTTGGCGCAGTGGTTGGGAGTCCGCCTGCCGATGCAGGGGACACGGGTTCGTGCCCCAGTCTGGGAAGATCCCACAGAGTGGCTGGGCCCGTGAGCCATGGCCGCTGAGCCTGCGCGTCCGGAGCCTGTGCTCCGCAATGGGAGAGGCCACAACAGTGAGAGGCCCGCGTACCGCAAAAAAAAAAAGAGTCATGTACCACAATGTTCATTGCAGCTCTATGTACAATAGCCAGGACATGGAAGCAACCTAAGTGTCCCTCAACAGATGAATGGATAAAGATGTGGCACATATATACAATGAAGAAAATTGAGTTATTTGTAGTGAGGTGGATGGACCTAGAATCTGTCATACAGAGTGAAGTAAGTCAAAAGAGAAAAACAAATACTATATGCTAACACATATATATGGAACCTAAAAAAAAATCGTTCTCATGAACCTAGGGGCAGGACAGGAATAAAGATGCAGACATAGAGAATGGACTTGAGGACATGGGGAGCGGGAAGGGTAAGCTGGAATGAAGTGAGAGAGTAGCATTGACATATATACACTACCAAATGTAACGTAGATAGCTAGTGGGAAGCAGCTGCATGGCACAGGTAGATCAGCTCAGTGCTTTGTGACCAACTAGAGGGGTGGGATAAGCGGGGTGGGAGGGAGATGCAAGAGGGAGCGAATATGGGGATATGGGGATATATGTATGCATATAGCTGATTCAGTTAGTTATACAGCAGGAAGTAACACAACACTGTAAAGCAATTATACTCCAATAAAGATGTTTTAAAAAAAAAGAGATACACGCACCTCAATGTTCACAGCAGCATTATTTACAATTGTCAAGCCATGGAAACAACCTAAGTGTCCATCAACAGATAAATGAAGTTGTGGTATATATATATATACACACACAATTGAATATTACTCAGCCATAAAAAAGGATGAAATTTTGCCATTTGCAGCAACATGTATGGACTTTGAGGCCTTTATGCTAAGTGAAATAAGTCACACAGAGGAAGACAAATACCGTAGGATATCACTTATCTGTGGAATCTAAAAAATACATCAAACTAGTGAAGATAACAAAAAAGAAACAGACTCACAGATATAGAGAACAAACTACTGGTTACCAGTGGGGAGAGGGGAAGGGGGAGGGGCAATATAGGGATGGGGGAGTGGGAGGTACAAACTATTGGGTATAAGATAGTCTTAAGGATGTATTGTACAACATGGGGAATATAGCCAATATTTGCAATAACTGTAAATAGAATGGAACCTTTTAAAATTGTATAAAAATAAAAAATTTAAAACCTTTAAAAAAAACTACAAAAGGCAGAAGTATAAAAAGACAAAAATAGAAACAATAAACAAGAGCAACAAATAGAAAAGAGTAACAAATATGGTAGATATTAATCCAATTATATCAATAATCACTTTAAATGTCAATTATCTAAATATACCAATTTAAAAATAGAGATTGTCAGTGTGGATCAAAAAACAAGACCCCAACTATATGTTGTCTACATAAACCCACCTTAAATAGAGACCTATATAGATTAAAAGTGACAGGATGAAGAAAGATATACTGTGCTAAACACTTGTCAAAAGAAAGCTGGGTAGCTGTATTAATTTCAGACAGAACCAACTTCAGAGCAAGGAAAATTATCAGTGATAAAGAGGGGGATTACATGATGATAAAGGGGTCAGTTCTCCAGGAACACATAATAAACATTAACATGTATGGACCTAACAACAGAGCATCAAAGTACATGACACAAAAATTGATAAAACTGTAAGGAGAATTAGATGAATCCACTATTATAGTTGGAGACATAAACTCTCCTCTGTCAGAAATGGACAAACCCAGCAGACAGAAAATCAGTAAGGATATATAGCAAACTCAACAGCACCATGGATCAACTGGGTATAACTGACGTCTATCAGCTACTTCATTCAACAGCAAAATACACATTCTTAAACTCACATGGAACATTTACCAAGACAGACCACATTCTGGGCCATAAAACACATATTAACAAATTTTTAAAAATATAAAATACAATATCTGCTCTCAGATCACACTGGAATTAAACTAGAAATAAATAATAGAAAAATAGCTAGGAAATCCCAAAATACTTGGAGATTAAACAACACACTTCTAAGTGAGACATGGTTCAAAGAACAAATCTCAAAATAAATTAAGAAGTATTTTTAAGTAAATGAAATTAAAATACAACTTATCAAAATTTGTGGAATGCAACAAAAGCAATGCTTAAAAGGAATTTTATAGCATTGAATACCTATATTTGAAAAGAAGAAAGACCTAAAACTAACCATCTAAGCTTCCCCCTTGGGAAACTAGAAAAAGAAGCACAAGTTAAATCCAAAGTAAGCAGAAGAAAAGTAATTTAAAAATTAGAACAGGGGCTTCCCTGGTGGCGCAGTGGTTGAGAGTCCGCCTGCTGATGCAGGGGACACGGGTTCGTGCCCCAGTCCGGGAAGATCCCAAATGCCGCGGGGTGGCTGGGCCCGTGAGCCATGGCTGCTGAGCCTGCGCATCCAGAGCCTGTGCTCCACAACGGGAGAGGCCACAACGGTGAGAGGCCCGCGTACCACAAAAAAAAAATTAGAACAGAAATCAATGAAATTGAAAACAGGAAATCAACAGAGAAAATCAATGAACCCAAAAGCTAGCTCTTCGAAGATACCAATAAAATCAGTAAGTCTCTAGCCAGACTAAGAAAGGATACAAATTACTAATGTCAGAAATGAAAGAGGGATATCACTACAGACCCCACGGACATTAAAAGGATAATAAAGGAAGATTATGGTCTTCCTTGGTGGCGCAGTGGTTAAGAATCTGCCTGCCAGGGCTACACTGGTGGCGCAGTGGTTGAGAGTCTGCCTGCCGATGCAGGGGACACGGGTTCGTGGCCCTGTCCAGGAAGATCCCACATGCCGCAGAGCGGCTGGGGCCGTGAGCCATGGCCACTGAGCATGCGTGCCCGGAGGCTGTGCTCCGCAACGGGAGAGGCCACAGCAGTGAGAGGCCTGCATACCGCAACAAAGAAAAAAAAAAAAAAGAATCTGCCTGCCAATGCAGGGGACACGGGTTCAATCCCTGGTCCGAGAAGATCCCACGTGCCGCGGAGCAACTAAGCCCGTGCGCCACAACTACTGAGCCTGCGTGCCACAACTATTGAAGCCCGCACGCCTAGAGCCCATGCTCCACACCAAGAGAAGCCATCACAATGAGAAGCCCGCACACTGCAACGAAGAGTAGCCCCCGCTCGCTGCGACTAGACAAAGCCTGTGTGCAGCAATGAAGACCCAATGCAGCCAATAATAAATAAATAAAAATAAATTTATAAAAAATGAAGATTATGAACAACTCTATACCCACAAATTTGATAACCTAGATGAAATGAACCAATTCCTTGAAAGACACAATCTGCCAAAAGTCACTTGAGAAGAAATAGACAATCTGAATAGGCCCACCTCTATTAAAGAAATTGAAACAATAACTTATAAGCTAACAAAACAGAAAACACCAGGCCCATATGGGTTCACTGATGAGTTCTACCAAACACTTAAGAAAGTATACCAATTTTCTACAATCTCTTCCAGAAGATAGAAGTAGAGGGATGGCTTCCTAAATCATTCTATAAGGCTAGTATTACCCTAAAAGCAGGACCAGACAAAGACAGTACAAGCAAAGATTCAACTACTTAAGAAAATGTAGTCTACATGTATTTGTAGCTGGGTGCATGGAAACTACAACAGGTGCAAAATTCTGAAAGTAGGAAACATGGGGGAACTACCGTCCACCTTCTGCAGTGGGAGTTCCTGCTCTGCCCTAGCATGTGGCCTTTACCAGACATGACCAAAATCCACCTGACATTTGGTCCAGGCAGGTGCCAGAGTCAGCCTGCATATTAGCTATTAGTAAAGGTGGACTTCTCTATTTTAAATAAATAGATATAAATGAATCATCTTGCTCACCTAACACTGGAACCAATTCAGGAAGTAATATTTACCTACTAAGTACCATACCTTTGCTGAGTCTATAATATAGATTATTGTGTTTAATTCTCACAGCTCTATGAAGTTGATTCTAATATAACCCTCATTGGTGGAAGAAAACGAAGCAGAGATAACGAAGTAACTTTCCCAAGGTCACTCAGCTATTGAGGGTTAGATGAAAATCCAGATATCTCTGACCCTGATCAGAGAGATTGCTTTAACCATATTTGTAATGGCAGCTACAGTTGGGGCAATATCCCCATTCTTTGCTTAGTGCAGTCATCCTTTTTATTGGACACAAATCAAGTGCAACCTTATGCTACACCTTTGCTATGAACCAAGGTTCTAGTCCCGGTTCAGGGGGAGGATGAAATCTATATGTGTCCTCAGCTGCCCTTGCCTCTAATCCCTGGATATCCATGGGTGATGTTCCTGGTTCTCTACCAGGGGTTGCTCTGGTCCTTATTTCTATTTGGTCTTGTCCCATTTTTTCCTGGAATATCTTGAACATCTGAATTTATGATTTGGCAATGCCACACTTCTCCACCTTTTAGCATTTACGCATGCTTTTCCTATTTCTATAGTCTGTTGATGGTCATTTCAATGGAAATTTGGAAAGAAGTTAGAGTCGCATACAAATGTAGCCATCTTATCTGGAAGTCTATTCTAACAAGTACAAAAGCTAAACATTTTTCTTGCCTCTAGAGCATAATTATGGGCAAGTTCTCTGAAATGAGACATTCTTTCTCTCTCTCATCTGGGCTAAGAGCTCCTACCTTAAGATATTCCACAGTACATATTTTACCGAATTAGCAGGGCCAGGAGAAGCTGGAAGGTAGAGAAAGGGTGGGTCCTTCAGATGACCCTATGCTGAAATTTTCTGTTCACCCCACCTGGACCCATTCCAAGGCCACTGTTTACAAGGCTCTATTTAGGGTCATGGTTTTCAGTATGAATTCTGTGGGTCCCTGGTGAGTGGGAAAGAGGCTGAGTATGAGACCCCAGAACCCCCTATTCCCACTTCATCCAAGCAGCTCTGTGTGTATCTATGCTAGAAACATGGTCTGAGTCCTGGTCAGACATTTATGGATGATGTAAGTATGACTGAGCCAGGTGTATCTTTGTGAGAGGGCATGGGGGCTTCTGAGGTTCAGTCCTCATCCTGAGCCAGGAAGTCCTATGGCAGAGCCAGAAGGACCCTGCCCCAGGCAATGGTGGGGAGCCCAGTCCCATCTGTACCCAAGGCTGGGATTCAATTTGTCCCCTTAAAGATGTTCAATTTCTCTCATTTCACAAAAGAATGGGGATTTTTTGTAACTACATGAAAAGGGAAAGCGTACAACATCAAATAAACACATATTTAGGACGATGGCCAAGACTGGTATCTCTCTGCCCTGGAGAGCTTCTGCCTCTGATGGGGAAGTACGTCCACTGCAGCTGCTTCTGCTCTAGACACTGTGACCTGTTGGTCCCTGTTCTACAAGCAGCAGGCTGTGCGTGCCGTGCTACTCCTGAGGCTAAACGGGGCCTCAGCACCTTTTGAGTCTGAGAAGCCAGGAGGTGTTAGGCTTCAGGTAGCATGAAGCCTTGGAAACTTGCAACTCTGAAGCCAAATGCAGCTTTATACAAATATTTAAAAGCCTGGACTTCCCTGGTGGTGCAGTGGTTAAGAATCCACCTGCCAATGCAGGGGACACGGGTTCGAGCCCTGGTCCGGGAGGATCCCACGTACCGCAGAGCAACTAAGCCCGTGAGCCACAACTACTGAACCTGCGTGCCTACAGCCCGTGCTCTGCAACAAGAGAAGCCACCGCAAGGACAAGCCTGTGCACCGCTACGAAGAGTAGCCCCCACTCGCCGCAACTAGAGAAAGCCCGCGCGCAACAACGAAGACCCAACACAGCCAAAAATAAATAAATAAATAAATAAATTTATTTTTTTTAAAAATTTAAAAGCCCACTCGCTGTGGTAGGGACCCTTGGCATCTGGCCATAAGGAGGTGTGATGTTGGTCAGCACAAAGGACAGCACCTGAATCAGCGCTTAATAGAATTACTGGATGTCAAGTCTGGGAAAGAAGGGTCTCCTTACAGATACCAGGAAGGGTCAGACTGAGGGTAGGGGTGTGCTCAGGTGCCCTGCAAATGCCACAAGCAGTTGGCATCCCCCTTCTTGTCATCACAGCCAGAGTCATCTAGTTACACCTTCTAAAGTACGGGGCACTGACTCACTTAGGGGCTGGGAGGCCAAATATTTGGCACAAGTGGATGCCACGAGAAGACTGGGGGCTGAACAACTTCCCTGGAGAGAGATACGCGATGCGTCCCCCAAAAGGGCAAGCTCTGCCTGACCAACACAGACTGGCCTCGTGGCTCCCTCCTGGCTCAGAGCACACTTTCTCTCTAGTTTGTGTGCTCATGCTGTTGACCTGGGATGCTGAGCTTTCCAAAGGCCCTCGACGTGGGAAAGGACATGCCTTTATAGATCCACCTTTACATGGAGAAATCCTGGGAGCAGTAGGAACCACTGCAAGCGGGAGAAGGTCTCAATGGGATGAGGCTGCCCCATGTTCCTGATGCAGGTTCCAACGTGGCTTCTGGGTCGGGGCAGAGCTCCATTCCCAGATCACTGAGTGGTACAACACTGTTCCTTCTTTGCCTTCCGAGGAGCTACCTTCTACTGACCACTTCCTATGTCCTGCAAACACTAATCTCTTTACCTATGTCCTCTCTTCTGATCATCACAGCAACGCTGTGGGTGGGTATTGCTGCTTCTCCCATTCTGCAGACAAGAAACTGAGACTCAGAGAGGCTAAATCATGGCCAGTAACTGTAGCCAGGACTGTCACTCAGATCTGCCTCCAACCAATGTCCCTGTTCTGTAGTGTATGACTCCAAGGGCAGAGGACTCCTGGGGCAAGGATTCTGGGGTAAAGGACACACCACAGCCAAGCTCTATAACCTTCCTTCTCTAGGTAGCCAGAGGCCATTTAGATTTGGGGGTCAGACAACAAATGGCATTGCTCTGTGCTGGGCTTACGAGGTCTCTGCTTCTGAAGTCAAGAGCCCAACAGCAAGGCCAGCCTTAATGCACAAATAGTCATACAGTGTTAACCTCCCAGCCTCCCCTATTTGCCTATTCGATGAGAGACATGACAATCATGTCTCTCTCACACACTGCCCAGGAAGAAATTGCACTAAAAGGTGTCTGGTCCAGGGTACAAGTTCAGTAGACATGGCTTCCTTCTGAGCTGCATGTGGGGGACCTGTGAACTGAGCCTGTTCCTCCTGCACACTGAGTCACCGGCAGCAGGTCTCCTGCCAGGGGTCGTGAAGGTTGACCAGCCCCTGCATCGTGGTGGATCTGCTGTCCTGGGGGTGGAGGCTGGGATCTTCCCCGTGACCACTCCCTTGTCACTTCCCTTTCCTTCACTCTTATGCTGCTGAAGGTCAGCATGGGGGCCTCCCTGGCCACATGATTCTCTTCTTTAGAAGCCCAAGGTGCTTCTCAGAAAGATTGCTTGAACCCACAGAGAATGGGAATTTGGAGGGAGGAGCTGTGTCCCAAACTGACAGGTGAGGGAAGCCACTAGGTGCACCTGCACTAGACATGGAGAGAGCTGTGGCCCCAAAGGGCTTGAGGGTGGTCACAGCTGATTTCTGTTCCAGCTCTGCCACGTACTGGCTGTTTGGACTTGGTACCCGCAAGCAGCAGTTTCTACATCAGTCAAGTGAGTAAACTGAAGGTCCCTCTCCAGATAAAAGAAGAGGTAACAAGTGGAGGACACGAGAACAGTTCCCCGGAGTGGCACTGATCAACAGAGGTTGACAGTGCACACACACACACACACACACACGCACACACACACACACGCACACACACACACACACACACACACCTCCCAAAGCCTGCTTAACTAGTCCACCAGGGCAAGCTCTCCAAGACTGGGTTTTGAATAATGAAAACATTTTGAGAGTGATAAATGCCTGGAGGCCAACAGTATTTCTCAGCAAGTGTAGTTGGTGCCCTGCCCCAATGGTGTGTTGGGTGTCCCCTGGGAGAGTGTGTGGCTGGTCCCTGAAGAGGAAAGACATGGAGCCTGTGGGCCGCACCTCTACTTCCCTCACCTCCTAGCCTCCTCACCTGGCACCAGTTAGGACACTGGTGGTCTGTGGATGCCCCTTCCTCTTCCCCCTTCCCCACTCCGCTCTCCACTAGAAAACGGAAAGCCACACACGGAAGTGTCGTGTTCTGCTAATTGAGGGAGAGAGAGCTGAGTACTCTTGTCTTTCTGAAGGTTGATGTGTTTGTCAAAATCCAACTTCTGCCCCTCCTCACAGATTAAATGACTCACTTCTCATTTGGATTAAAAGCTCTAATTTAGATAAAAATTTCCTACATGGGTGTTTCTGTGAACAATATTTGTCTTTAACCTAAACAGATCATAACCGGTTAGAAAATTTTCTCCATTCTTCTGATTTATCTGCTTTTACATGCCAGCTTCAAGGAAGCAGACAATGGGCTCCAGGTTGGGGGGCCCATAAGCTAAAGAAGAGAAGCAGAGGGGGGATGTGTGAAAGAGGAAACAGAGCGTTTTCAAAGGGCCAGGGCTTGATCATGTTTTTGCACCCCCAAAGCACTGAGCCATGTCCAGCACATGGCAGGCTGAATGAATGAATGAGTGAATGAATGGATGGAGAAAACAGGCGCAGAAGTGGGAAATTCAGGGAAGAACTTGTGTTTTCTTAGCTGGGTAAGATGGCCACTCAGGTCCCCTAATGCTCACATCCCGCAGGGAAAACAGGCAGCTGTCTTACAGAGGATGAGACTGAGCTGAGGGGACGGGGGGCTTGCTCCGAGAAAATGGGAGGGACTGGGCACAGCCCAGACCCCCCAGCAACAGGCCCACCCCCGCCCCTCACGCAGCTGCTTACCTGGGCTTGAGTTACTCACAGCCAGACCCCCAGCCATTCTTCCAGGTTGGACCAGTGGGGCCTCCTCTGGTGACCTCAGGACTGGACCCACAGCTGTCCCTGTAGGGGTGGCCCACGAACCCCTGCCCAGCAGATGAGGGCTGAGAGATGAGGTATTCTGGGAGATGCCCTGGGCCTCATCCCAGGGCAGCAGGGCCTGCGCTCCATGGACTCACTGCAGCGGGTCCCTGGTCCTGATTTTCACACCACGACCAGCCCTCCTCAGTCAGGGCAGTGGGGCAGCTTCAGCCTTGCCTCCTATGCTCGGGGGCTGTTGTGACTGGCATTGAACTGACCGCCCCTGCTCTGCATGCAGCACAGCTGATGGCTGGTAAAAACAAAACAAAACACAGAAAACCAAAACTGAGGCAGAGAGAACAGAAAGGGAGACAGACAGATGGAGGAAGAGATGATTCCTTGAGAAAGAGAGGGAAAGGGACAGGAAAAGATAGAGAATAAACAGAGATAGGGGACTTCCCTGGTGGTCCAGTGGTTGGGACCCTGCACTTCCCTTGCAGGGGGCACAGGTTCGATCCCTGGTTGGGGAACTAAGATCCCACATGCCTCACAGCACGGCTGGAAAAAAAAAAAAAAGAATAAACAGTTATAAACATGGGGAAAGAAAGAATAAAATTGACTCCTGAAGAGGACAGCGTGTGCCTGTGTGTGTGAGCACGTGTGCATGCACGTGTGGTGTGTGTGCGTGTCTGCTGGTGCACACACATGAGCCAGGTGTAGGGGGTATGTGTGGGAATAGTGCACTTTCACAGATGCAGCCCTAAGCCTTGCTACTGCGGGGGAGCATCAGTTCAATGGCCGCCATCAGGGCTTGGGCATCCGTCACGTGGGCACTGCCAGTAAGGCAGTGAAGCTTGTTGAAATCTCTAGAAATTTCGAGGAGTTGGAGCCAGGGTGGGATGGTGCTTGGCCTTTCCTGCTCCCCTGAGTTCCCATAGACTCCAGCCACCCACTTGTCAGGGTCTGGGGGCTACAGACAAGCCAGTGTGGTGCAGGCACTTTCCAAACTTGCTTGCAGTGAGGCAATGGGGACAGTCTTGGACATCTAAATGCAGTTTAATGCACAGGTGCTGTCTGTAATTTGCCCCATGTTCATTTCCACGTTGACATTTTGAGAAAGGAATAGTATACCAATTTTACAGATGAGAGGATGAAACCTATGAGGTCAGTCTTTTAGTCCCTTGTGGCCACAAATTTATGGAATAAAAAAATATCTGTTAAAAAACCACATCAGTGGATGGACCTAGAGACCATCATACCGAATGAAGTAAGTCAGACAGAGAAAGACAAATATCATATGATATCACTTATATGTGGAATCTAAAAAAAGGCTACAAATTAACTTATCTACAAAACAGAAACAGAGTTACAGATGTAGAAAATAAACCTATGGTTATGGGGGGTGGTAAGGGGGGGACAAATTAGGAGATTGGGATTGACATATACACACTACTATATATAAAATAGGTAACTAATAAGGACCTACTGCATAGCTCAGGGAACTCTACTCAATACTCTGTAATGGCCTATATGGGAAAAGAATCTAAAAAAGAGTGGATGTATGTATATGTATAACTGATTCACTTTGCTGTACACCTGAAACTAACACAACATTGTAAATCAACTATACCCCAATAAAAATTAAAAAAAAAAAAACACATCAGGAGAGGACCACTGTGAAAGGCGGGTTGTGTTGGAGGTTCTGAGAGGAAAGAGACACAGAGCAGAGGGGGCCTGGGCTCCTGAGGGGTGAAGATTTGGGACACTGGGGGCAGTAAGTAGGGGGTGAGGTGTCCTCCTTCACTTGCTCCAGGACAGGGGCAGTAGGTGTGGGCACTTGGGCTTCGGAGGACAGACAGAGCCTGGGGCGACTCCCAGGAGGCCAAGTAGCCCCAGTCTAGAAACCTCCATCACTGGGACTCATGACTGACCACACGGCTTGTCCCTTCCACTCGTGTTCCTTGGGCAAGAGGCTGTAGGAAGAACTAGAACATTCATACAGGGGTAAAAAGGAAATAAATGGCAAGGCAAGGATGCGCAGTCATATGTTCCTGTGATTTAACACACACCAAAGGAAAACAAACACCACAAAAGAGGAAACCAGGGACTTCCCTGGTGGCACAGTGGTTAAGAATCCACCTGCCAATGCAGGGGACACGGGTTCAATTCCTGGCCTGGGAAGATCCCACATGCCGCAGAGCAACAAAGCCCATGTGCCACAACTACTGAAGCCCGTGCACCTAGAGCCTGTGCTCTGCAGCAAGAGAAGCTAATGCATCGAGTAGCCCACATACCGCAATGAAGAGTAGCCCCCGTTCTCCGCAACTAGAGAAAGCCCATGCACAGCAACAAAGACCCAACGAAACCAAAAAAATTTTTTTTAATTTTTAAATTAAAAAAAAAAAGAGGAAACCAATGCATCCCGTGGAAATCAACATTCAAGGACTTAGAGTTAATTTAGTAAAGAGAGAAGACTTTAGAAAAAGTATAATTAATATCCACAGAGAGATATGACTGAATAGGAAGCCAGAAAAATATTCAGTGACAAATTTGAAGGCATCCAGCTTGGAAAGGAAGAAGTAAAACTATCTCTATTTGCAGATAACACACTCTAGGACGTAGAAAACTTTGAAGGAATACACACTTACACACACACACACACACGAACACACATGCACACAGCTGTTAGAGCTAATAAATGAGTTCCGCAAGGTTGCAGGATATACAAGATCAGTAAACAATCAGTCGTATCTTTATATATCAGCAGTGAACAATCTGAAAATAGAATTAAGAAAACAATTCTGGGGGCTTCCCTGGTGGTGCAGTGGTTAAGAATCCGCCTGCCAATGCAGAGGACACGGGTTCGACCCCTGGTCCGAGAAGATCCCACATGCCGTGGAGCGACTAAGCCTGTGAGCCACAACTACTGAGCCCATGTGCCACAACTACTGAAGCCCGCAAGCCTAGAGCCCGTGCTCTGCAACAAGAGAAGCCACCGCAGTGAGAAGCCTGCGTACCACAACATAGAATAGCCCCCACCCGGTGCAACTAGAGAAAGCCCACGCGCAGCAACGAGGACCCAATACGGCCAAAAATAAATAATAAAATAAATAAATTTATTAAAAAAAAAAAACAATTTTGTGTTAGTTTGCTAGAGCTGCCATAACAACATGCCACAAAATAGGTGGCTTAAATGGAAATTTTTTTTTTCTCACAGTTCCGGAGGCTAGAAGTCTAAGACAAAGGTGTTGGCAAGTTTGGTTTCTTCTGAGGGCTGTGAGGGAAGGGTCTCTTCCAGGCCTCTCTCTTAGCTTCTGGTAGTTTCTCGGCTTGTCACAGCATAGCTCCAATCTTCACATGGCATCCTCTCTGTGTGCATGTCTATGTCCAAATTTCCCCTTCTTATAAGGACACAGACATACTGGATTAGGGGCCCACCCTAAAGACTTCAGTTTAACTTGATTACCTCTGTAAATACCCTAACTCCAAATAAGGTCACATTCTGAGCTACTGGGGGGTTAGGCCTTCAACACATGGATTTTGAGGGGATATAATTCAACCCATAACAAATTCCATTTACAACTGCATCAAAAATAATAAAATATTTACGAATAAATTTAACAAAGACTTATATGCTGAAAATTATAAACATAATTGGAAGAAATTAAAGAAGACTTAAATAAATGGAAAGGCATCCCATGTTCATGATGGGAAGACATAATATTGTTAAGATGGCAATACTCCCCAAATAAATCTACAGATTCAAAGCAATCCTTACCAAAATCCCAGGTGTATTCTGTGAAGAAATTCACAAGCTGTCCCAAAAATTCACATGCAAATTCAAGGAAACCAGCATAGCTAAAACAACCTTAAAAAAGAAGAACAGAGTTTGAGGACTTACACTTCCTGGTTTCAAAACATACCACCAAGCTACAATAAACAAGACTGTGTTACTAGCATAAGGATATATACAGAGAGATCAACGAAATAGAATTGAGAGCCCAAAAATAAACCTTCACATTTATGAGCAATTGATTTTGAAAAGGTTGCCAAGACAATTCAATCGAGGAAAGAATCATCTTTTCAACAAATGGTATTGGGACAACTGAATATTTACAGGCAAGAGAATGGAGTTAGACCCTACCTCACACCATGAATCAAAATTAACTGAAAATAGATCTAAAACTTCAATGTAAGAGCTATATTTATATAGCTCTTAGAAGCAAACAGGTATAAATCATCATGACTTTGGATTAAACAATGGTTTCTTAGATATGACACCTAAAGCACAAGCAACCAAAGATAAATAGACTCTGTCAACATTAAAAACTTTTATATTTTAAAAGACATGATTAAGAAAATTAAAAGTCAAGCCAGAAACTGGGAGAAAATATTTGTAATGTAAATATCTGCTAAAAGACTTGTATCCAGAATACATAAAGATCTCTTACAAACTAGCAAAAAAAATTTTTTTAACTAATTTTTAAATAGGCGAAGGATCTGAAGACATATTTCACCAAAGAATACGCAGGAATCATTAGTAAGTGAATGAAAAGATGTTCAACATCATTAGTCATTTAGGGGTATGCAAATCAAAACCACAATGAGACATCATTTGCCAGCCACCAGCATAGCTATAATAAAAAAGACCGTCCTTACAAGCTTTTGGTGAGAATGTGGGGAAACTGGAACACTTATACATTGCTAATGAAATGTAAATGATGCAACTACTTTGGAAAAACACTTATTTTCTTAAAAAGGTAAACATAAATTTACCATATGATCCAAGCAATTCCACTCCTAGGTATGCACCTAAGATAAATGAAAATTTATCCCCACACAAAGATGTGTATGCATATGTTCATAGTAGCATCATTCATAATAGCCAAAAAGTCCATCAACTGGTGAACTGGTAAACAAAATTAGTGTATCCATACAAAGAAATACTGTTTGGCAATAAAAAGTAAAGAAGTACAGATAGAAGCTACAACAAAGATGAACCTTGAAAACATTATGCTAAGTGAAAGAAACCAGAAGAAAAAGACCACATATTGTATGACTCAGTTCGTATCAAATGCCCAGAAAAGGCAAATCTATAGACAGAAAGTATATCAGTGATTGCCTAGGGCTGGGAGTAGAAATATGGATTTACTGCCGATAGACATAAAGGATCTTTTTGGGGTGATGAAAATGTTCAGAATTGGATTGTCGTAATAGCTATACAACTCTGTAAATTTACTAAAAAATCATTCACACAAAATGAGTGAATTTTATGGTACATAAATTATAACTCAGTAAAGCTCTTAACCACACACACACACACACACAAAAATTGTTAAAGAAAATAAATGATTCAGCAAAGTTATAGGATATAAAATCAGTACACAAAAATCAGTTCTATTTCTGTATGTTCACAATAAACACACTGAAAGAAAATTTAATTGATTTGTGATAGCATCAAAAAGAGCAAAATTCTTAGGAATAATTTTTATTTATTATTTTATTTTATTGAAGTGTAATTGATTTATTGATACAATGTCGTGTTAGTTTCAGTGTACAGCACAGTGATTCAGCTATAATTTTTTTGTCAGATTATTTTCCCTTATGCGTTTTTACAAAATATTGAGTATAGTTCCCTGTGCTCTCCAGTAGGTCCTCATTGGAATAATTTTAACCAAGGAGCTTAAAGATTTATACACTAAAAACTGTAAAATGTTGCTGAAATAAAGACATAAATAAATGGAAAGGTAACCCATGTTCATTGACCGGAAGACTTAATATTGTTAAGATGACAATAATATCCAAAACAATCTACAGATGAGTGCAATCTCTATCAAATCCCAATAGTATTTTTTACAGAAAAAAAATCCTAAAATTTATATGGAATATCAAGGGACCCCAGAACAATCTTGAAAAAGAAGAACAAAGCTAGAGGTCTCACAGTTTCTGATTTCAAGACATATTACAAAGCTACAGTGATCAAAACAGTACAATGTTGGTCTAAAGACAGACATTTAGACAAATGTAATAGAATAGAGAGCCCAGAAATAAACCCTCACTTATGATCAAATGATTTTTGACAAGGTGCCAAGATCATTCAATGGGGAGAGGATAATCTTTTCAACAAAAGGTGCTGGAGGGCTTCCCTGGTGGCGCGGTGGTTGAGAGTCCGCCTGCCGATGCAGGGGACGCGGGTTCGTGCCCCGGTCCGGGAAGATCCCACATGCCGCGGAGCGGCTGGGCCCGTGAGCCATGGCCGCTGAGCCTGCGCGTCCGGAGCCTGTGCTCCGCAACGGGAGAGGCCACAACAGTGAGAGGCCCGCGTACTGCAAAAGAAAAAAAAAAAAAAAAAAAAAAAAGTGCTGGAAAAACTGGATATTTACATGTTAACAAATAAAGTTGGAGTTTACCTAAGCCATATTAAAAAAAATAACTCAAAATGGATCAAAGACCCAAAAATAAGAGCTGGAACTATAAAACTCTTAGAAGAAAACATAAGTGAAATCTTCATTGCATTGGATTTGGCAATTATTTTTTAGATTAGACACCAAAAGCACAGATACTGGAACGCTCATAGATTGCTGGTGGGAATGTTAAAATGGTGCAGCTGCTGTGGAAAACAGTTTGGCAGTTCCTCAAAAAGCTAAATATGGAATTACTGTGACTCAACACTTCTACTCCTAGTTATATACCCCAAAGGAATTGAAAAGCAAGGATGAGAACAGATATTTATATCCCAGTGTTCACAGCATTATTCACAGTAGCCAAGAGGTGAAAATAACCCAAGCATCCATTAAATGAATGGATAAACAAAGTGTATTATATACATACATGAAATAGCATTCATACAAAGAAACGAAGTTCTGATACACACTGCAACATGGATGAACCTTGAAAATAAGGTGAAATAAATGAGACACAAAAGTGCAAATATTGTGATTCCACTATATGAGGTGTCCAGAATAAGCAAATTCTTAGAGATTGAAAATAGATTAAAGATTACCAGGGGCTGGGGAGAAGATGGGGAGTTTCTGTTTAATGGATACAGAGTTTCTGTTTGGGGTGATGAAAATAGCTTGGGAATAGATAGTGGTGAAGGTTGTACAGCATTGTGAATGTCATTAATGCCACTGAACTGTATACTTTAAAATGGTTAAAATGGCAAATTTTGTTATATATTTTTACCACAGTTTTTAAAAAATTCATAATGTAATAGATTAAAAACCACTGAATTGTACACTTTAAATGTGTGAACTCTGTGGAATATGAATTATATCTCAATAAAGCTACTTTTTATTTTTAATTTATTTTAATTTTAATTTTTATTATTATTATTTTTTGGCATCCCCACATGGCTTGCAGGATCTTAGTTCCCCAACCAAGGATTGAAGCTGGGCCACAGCAGTGAAAGCACCAAGTCCTAAGTGCTGGATGGCCAGGCAACTCCCAATAAAGCTATTTTTTTAAATTGATGGAAACATCAGAAGGTATTAAAATAGCTCTCTTATAGTAGGAGATATACATATATCTCCTAAGAAATAAACTAAGAAGTAAATGGAAAATGACAGATCAATTTTTAAAATTTCATTAAAATCCTTCTAGCAACAATAGAATTGGGGCTTCCCTGGTGGTGCAGTGGTTGGGAATCTGCCTGCCAATGCAGGGGACATGGGTTTGAGCCCTGGTCCGGGAAGATCCCACATGCTGCGGAGCAACTAAGCCCGTGCGCCACAACTACTGAGCCTGCGCTCTAGAGCCCATGAGCCACAACTACTGAGCCCACATGCCACACCTACTGAGCCCACGTGCCTAGAGCCCATGTTCCACAACAAGAGAAGCCACCACACCGAGAAGTCTGCGCACCGCAACGAAGAGTGGCACTCACTCTCCGCAACCAGATAAAAAGCCCGCGCACAGCAACAAAGACCCAATGCAGCCAAAAATAAAATTTTAAAAAAAAATTTTTAATTTAAAAAAACAATAGAATTAATCTTTTAAAAGGGACAAAAATTTCCTGAGATGTAAACTCCTAAGTAGTTCTAAATTAAGTCTAAAAAGTATAATTCATATAGCCATATTCACTGACTTCAAAGTAATTAAGTTAGAAACTAGTGATTCCCACAAACTACATAACACACTTAAAGTTACTCTTGGCTTTAAAAGAACACCATGACAGAAATTCCCAACATCACAGCAGAAATTGATGACAACCAAGAAATGGATAACGGAATACTCCACTTTTTAAACTTGTGAATATTTTTCAAAGCAGTATCCTGAGAAAATTTAAAACCTTAAATGCATTAATTAGAGAAAAGGAAGATTATAAATAAAGGAACTACTATCTTAGTTCAAAAGCAGGAAT
>NW_006777513.1:296473-306265 GCF_000442215.2 Lipotes vexillifer
TCCCAGCATTAAAATAAACCCAAGAAAGTTGAATTGTGATTGATAAAGATGAAGATAATAAAATAGAAATCAAACCTAGAGTAGGAAAAAATTCACACTGTTAATCCATAAGACCCAAAGCGGGCTCTCAGAATTAGCAATGCTGAATTTGCACAAATGCTGGGAGGCTCAGTGCCGTCACGTGCATGTTTACAACATGGGTACTGCAACCTGATCAGACTGACGAGGAGAAAACACAGACAAGATCAGGAAAAAAGAAGGAAAATCAAGGAAATTAAATAAATCATAGTAGGCCCATATGTACGATAAAGGGTTTGAAATCAGAGACATCATGGAGAAATTTACAGGAAAATATGAATTATCACAATGGGTGCGAAAACGCTAATAAACTAATAACCGCAAGGGAAGAAATGGACAAAAAAGTACAAGGTTTACCCTAAACTGCAGTGTCATTTTTTTCAGACAATGTGATTTTCTACCTAGAAAACTGAGCTAACAAACTATAAGAATAATTAGGACAAATTCCATTAGATGGAGGGAACTGCCTCTACACCATCTACACCAAGTCCCCCTATCTACCAGCAATGAATTATAACATATAAGAAAAATGTCGTTCATAATAGCAACACTGTTACAACACAGCGAGGAGTAAACCCAAAAAAACCGTGCAGGACCCATATGAGAAAATGATAAAGTGTCATGTCTATAATTTTTAAATTAAAATTTGCATGAATAAAGAGATAAACTGGAGAAAATGTGTAAGAATAGTCAAGACTGTTAGGAAAAAGGAAAGTAGTGAAGTAGAAATTCTCTGTGACACATAAAAATATACAATAAACCATTATAATTGAAGGAAAATGTAAGAATAAACATATAGAATATCAGATATTCACTTTGAAAGAGGATCGTTTCCTGAAACTGGCCTACACATTGAGGAATTTACTATATAAACTAAAAGAGTGTAAAATATAGATTTTGAATAAGAGATTATTCAAAAAATGGTGCTGGATTGACTAACTATACATTTGTAATATAATGAAGGTAGACAGCTACCACACAATACTAAAACAAATACAGATGATTTATCCCAACAAAATTATAAAAATCATTTGAAGAAAATATATTTTAAAATATATTTAGTTTTTCATTGCGCTCAGCGGTTCCCCGGATCTGTCTCTTGCTTCAACAGTGTTTGGACAGAACAGACCCAGGGTCGCCCTTTCTTCCAGCCTCCGACCACCCTCCAACCTTCGGAGTCAAGCCACTCATCTATCCACCCTCCAACCTTCAGAGTCAGCCACTCAGCTGTCCTCGGTCACCGGGACCAGCCAACACCAGTTTTTGAGCCGAACTCCTTATTACCGATCAACCATAAGCTCCCAGATTCGTCAGAATTATTCCACCGAGGTGGAGGCCGCCGTCAACCGCCTGGTCAACATGCATCTGCGGGCCTCCTACACCTACCTCTCTCTGGGCTTCTATTTCGACCGCGACGATGTGGCTCTGGAGGGCGTGGGCCACTTTTTCCGCGAATTGGCCGAAGAGAAGCACGAGAGCGCCAAGCGTCTCTTGAAAATGCAAAACCAACGCGGCGGCCGCGCCCTCTTCCAGGACATGCAGAAGCCATCTCAGGATGAGCCGGGTAAAACTCAGGACGCTATGGAAGCAGCCATTAACATGGAGAAGAACCTGAACCAGGCCCTTCTGGATCTGCATGCCCTGGCTTGTGCCCGCGCAGACCCCCACCTCTGCGACTTCCTGGAGAGCCACTTCCTAGATGAGGAGGTGAAACTCATCAAGAAGATGGGCGACCACCTGACCAACCTCCGCAGGCTGGCTGGTCCCCAGGCTGGGCTGGGCGAGTATCTCTTCGAAAGGCTCACCCTCAAGCACGATTAGGAGCCTCCGGAGCCCAGTGGCCTTTGAGGAGCCCCTCTGGTGTCAGGGCTTCTGCCTGAAGCCCCTCTCTGCAGCCAGTAGGCAGCTTGTTAACCACACTGGAGCCCTCTCCCAAGCCTTGAACCAAATGGAAACAATAAAGCTTTTTGCAGCAAAAATAAAATGAAATATATTTATAAGTGAAGAAAATATGAAAGAATATATATATATATATTTTTTGCGGTACGCGGGCCTCTCACTGTTGTGGCCTCTCCCGTTGCAGAGCACAGGCTCCGTACGCGCAGGCTCAGCGGCCATGGCTCATGGGCCCAGCCGCTCCGCGGCATGTGGGATCCTCCCGGACCGGGGCGCGAACCCGTGTCCCCTGCATCGGCAGGCGGACTCACAACCACTGCACCACCAGGGAAGCCCCAAGAATATATATTGAGTTAGGAAAGTCATTCTTAAGACACAAATTACAATATCTATAAAATAAATTTACATTAATAATAGTATACTGTGCAACCTCAAGATACGAGATACATTTTTCACTCAACAGTTTGGAAAACCGGATACTATTTAGAACTGATGGGAGTGTAAATAGGAACAGCATTTTTTAGGACAATTTAACCATATCTACTGAAATTAAAGGGTGCGATCCCTTAGACCAAAACAATTTCACTTCCCACACATATGCATAAACTGGCTAAATAAGGATGTCTATTTAGCCTTGTTTATAGTAGCGACACAAATATATAAAATAAACAACCAAATGTCTATCAACATGGAAAAGGGTAAATAAATTATCACTATTCAGCAGTTTATAGATGAGGTCATCCTATATTCATTTAATATGGGAAGTTCTCACAAGATTTCTTGTTAAGTGGAGACAGCATACTGCAAAAGCATGAATACATGGAATATCGTTTATGTTAACTATTTGTGTTAACTCACTGATGAAACCCAAATTATGCAAAAGCAGATTAAGCAAATTAATTTTTCTTTTTTTTTGGCCATGCCGTGCAGCATACATGATCCTAGTTCCCCGACCAGGGATCTAACCCATGCCCCCTGCAGTGGAAGCGCAGAGTCTTAACCACTGGACAGGCAGGGAAGTCCCTACACCAGTTATGATGTCATCTTTGGGGAGGGCCTTGGGCATAGTGGCAGAGAGCAGGTGGCCATGTGGGAGGATTTCTGATGCATCTGTAAGTTTCATTTTTCTAAATAACAGAACATGCATATGTATTATTTGTGCAATTAGAATATAATTAAATATAAACATAAAAGATTTGTTTTGGTTGGAGGCAAAGAACATGTGAAAGCACATGTCAAGTCTTGGTGAGGCATAACATGGACTCCTGGGCTGCTTTCCCAGTCACAAAACCTCCCGGGGGCAGAAAGAAGAGAAAAGAACTCAAGTCTCTGTCCAGTCGTGGGAGATACCTTGTCCCTGAGGTAGAGGATGAGTGAGTGTGTGTGTGAGAGAGAGAGCTGTTGATGGTCACGTTCTGACTCTGCGACATCAATGTCCAGGTTTTTCCACACGATGCTGTCCTCTGTGCCAGCAGGAGCCTGCATGATGTGCATTTCTGAACACAACACCCCATTAGCTTTTTCTGGATATGCCACTGATCACTATTCTACAAGGTTTGGTGCTGGCACTTTCTAGATCTTACCAGAAGGCATCAGCAGAACATTTCAGACACCATCCAGGACTCTCGTTCCTTCCACCCAAGGGTGCTTCAATGACTTGTTGACAGAAACATTGAGGGGGTGAGGTCATCCAGTCAAGCTACCAGGAGGGACATGTGCAGGAAGTGATATTAACCTCAGGGCTGCCACCTAGCTAACAGAATGTTAAAACTCTTGATGGAGAGATATGACCTGATTTCTGAAAAGTTGAGGTGTACAAGTATACATTTCTGAACTGATTAAATGCACTATTTCTCTCCCATCAACTCCATACACCCAGTGAAGTCATTAGTCAGTAGGAAATCTAGGGGAGGCGGGAAAGGGCAGGGCAGTCTTCTTGTCATCCGACACCCGTCAAATAAGGTCGATGCAGCTCCAGTCCAAGTTCACAGATGCTCAGAGAGCTTACGTCAATTCTTAGGGGTCACATAGTCAATAAATGGCAGTCAGGACTTGAACTCACTGCCTGTGGCTCTGAATCCACTGCTTACTCTATTCTGCTACATGTCCATGGGAGCCTTCTGGAGGAGGGGGCTTGGCTTGGGGCTGGTCCTTGACCATGCGGCATGTTCTGGCCCCTGTGAACACCTGAGGAGGTCCAGCGTGGCTCTCGTTGTTCATAGGATCAGACACTGTTGGCGCCAGGAGGGGGTTGGCCGTGATACGCTCGGTGTCTGTTTCAGCACTGAACAGCTGGTGACCTTGCTCTTGACCTTCCTCTCCTTGGGCGAGAGTTCTGGAAAGAGCATGTTGGACTCTAAGGTCTCCGAAAGCCCTCCTAGCTCTGGAGCTCTACAACTGGGTGATCTCCAGAAAGAAAACTGTGTGAGACTGTGAAGCCTCTTTTCTTTGCACATGGGCTCAAGGAGCCTAGCGGTAGTGTCTGGGCCAAGGACTCTGGGCCTCGTCCTGCCCAAGGACTCAGACTTGGTGGGCAGTGAAAGAATGCGTTGCCGAAGTTTATTGAACTGGACTCTGCCTATCAGGGAAAGGGGTTCCACAGTCCGCTGGATTCAGGGAATACCTGTGAGCAAAAGTCTTTGGCCATGGATTGCTAAGCCAAACTTCTGAGAGCCCAGGATCATGGAGGGAAGAACTAGGAATGGGGAAAGCAGGGTCCTTGTCAACCAGGACCGGCAAGTCCTCCCTTGATTCTGGAGAAAGTCGCAGAAGAGAAATTCAGATGGAATTCTGCTGAGCAGAGGGGTTGCTCCCAGCGGGCACGGCTGATCTACCTGTGGATCACCCCAGTCCCCACCAATTCCCACCTAGAGGCAGTCCTGCCCACCTCCTAAGGGCAACCCTGTCCCCTCCCGACCAGTCTGACTGGACTCTAGGAGAACTCCACCTGCCTCCCCCTAAATACTGTGTGTCCCTCCACCCACCTGGGTTAGAGTTGGGATTCCCTATGGAATTCCCCAGGTCACTCTGGCTCCAAACTGGTGCTGGAACGCAGCACCCCAGGGCTCACCACAGAGAATTCCAGACCTCCCCTGAGTCGCTGCTCACCTGGCCCCAGAGCCTCCATTTCTATCTGTAAAACAAGTCACTTCTACTTTCTTCACAGGGTTCCATGGAGGGAACTAAAGGCATTATCATCAGAGAAGCATCAGCCCAGTGAGTGGGTCCGTTATGTTTGGCGTGATTTGTTCTAAATGTCTGGTGTCCCTCGTACAGCCCCTCCCTGTTAGGATCATGCTTCCCATCCATTGACAGCAGGCTTGGCAACTGACATGTTTTGGCCCAAGAAATCTGAGCGGAAGTACCGTGTGCCTCTTCCAAGCGGAAAATAAGGGGCCATCGTGTTGTTCTCCCATTGCTCTTTTCTCTCATCTGGGAGACTAGTAGGTCCCAGGTCCTGACTGCTTCTGAATCCTAAGGCCCTAACTGAGCAGAGCCAAGGCCAGCTTGCATTGGACTACAGAGGTGGGTAAGAAATAATCATTTGCTGTCATACAGCTCTGAGATTTGGGATCATTTGTTTCAGCAACACCTCTTAGCCCATGCTGACTGATATAAGCACAGAGGACCAGTGGTATATGTTGGTTCCTTACCATCTCCCCTTTAAGGATGAGGCATCCATCATGCTTAGTATAATGAATTAGGAAGAACAATGCTCCAAGTTTCAGAGGCATAGCAGGGGGGCAAGGACAGTGGCTGGGAGTGGCCCTGCTAGGAGTGATGGAGTAGGGGAAGGGGGTGGGCAGGTGGAGGCCCTTGTATGTTATGGGTTGAAGACCTAGAGGGACCAGGTGATGTTGCAACCTTCGCTGTGTTTCAATGCAAAAAACAGTATTATTACTTATCTTCCAAGTCTTTCAGTAATAATGAAATTTTGTGAGTGCCTTATTTGGGATAGGGTGTCACATATCCATTTTAGATGTTTGGGTAGAAGCCAAGCCAGGTGTCCCAGGGTGTTAGCACAGGCCGAAGGCTTAAGGCAGGTCCCCAGGCCAGGTAGCGTAGGTGGGATGGCACAGACCCAGGAGATCAGAGACTGGAGGCAGAGCGCAGGTGCACTGGTTGGGGTGCGTGGGGTGGCCTGGATATAGGGCAGAGCCATATGTAGACGCCCTCTGTCCCTGTCCGCAGCCCAGGGTTCACCACAGGGGGGAGACCGTCACATGGTCAGAGACTGTCAGGACTGAGACTGCTGCCAAAGCCTGCTGCTTCTGCTTGTCTAGCGTTAATGAGAATACTATCTCCTAGAAGGGTCGCTCTCCTTGGAGGCGCGGGATGACCATGGGAGACGTTCATCTCGGTAAATATGAAGCCCAGCCACAGAGATCTCAGTGGAAGGAGCACAGATTTCTGCTCCCTGTTAATTTCATGGTTGACTTAACTGTTCTTAAGCGATTATAGCGCTGGTGATGATGGGCTTGAAATGCTTTTACTTTTTTTCCCAGCCAGTTCTCTTTCTTTGTCCCAAAAGATTCAGACTCTCGATTTGAAGCGCAAATTCACTGTCTTAGGGTTTCCTGGGCACCACTGTTTGTGGGAACATATTTATTTTGCCTGTCGTAGGAGAACACTGAAGAGACGGGGAGGACGAAGACGATGCGGACCCGAATTCCCAAGCAATTCTTATAGCCAGGCTGGGCTGCGTGCCTGTGTCCCATGCATCGTTTCTTTGAATTTTCTCAACAGCTCACAAGGCAGCATGGCCACTGGAGTATGAGCCCCATGGGGCTTATTTTATCACTGCATCCAATCATCTTAAGCAGGTCTGGCACATAGTAGGAGCTCAATAAATATTTGTTTTTTTTTTAAAAGGGATATCATGATCATCCACATCTTAAAAATAACATAATGGGGACTTCCCTGGTGGCGCAGTGGTTAAGAATCCACCTGCCAGTGCAGGGGACACAGGTTCGATCCCTGGTCTGGGAAGATCCCACATGCCGCGGAGCAACTAAGCCTGTGCACCACAACTACTGAGCCTTCAAGCCACAACTACTGAGCCCACGCACCACAACTACTGAAGCCCACGTGCCTAGAGCCCAGGCTCCACAACAAGAGAAGCCACTTCAATGAGAAGCCCCCGCACCACAATGAAGAGTAGCCCCCGCTCGCCGCAAGTAGAGAAAGACCATGTGCAGCAATGAAGACCCAACACAGCCAACAATAAATAAATGAATAAATAAAAATAACATAACGGAGGCTGAGGAGATTAAGAGACTTGCCCAAACCCACATGGCTCATAGGTGGCAGAACCAGAACTCAGGTCTCTGGGACCGAAAAGGTTTCAATCTGCCTTCGGTGGGTATGGACCATTCAGCCTCTTCTCAATGGTCAAGATAGACACAGGAGTGATGTTAGAGAAAAGTCATTTTAGAAAGATACAGGAGGAACTTATCAACAGGATGGACTACATATTTTTAATGGACTGTGGTCTAGGTTGCACATTAATGTGGGAACTCTTGCAGCAGTATTTTCCAAAGGTGGCCACATATGCTCTTTTTACAGTGTTACATGGACTTGCCTCTATCAAAAGGTGGGGCTCGAGTCCCCTCCCCCTGAACCTGGGCAGACCTCAATAACTGCCTCAACCAAAAGCATGTGATTTCCAAGCTCAGTCATACACATCAACACAGCCTTGTCCTGGACCTTTCTTGGGACATGAGCCTTGGATATCTGAGCTGATAGGTGAGAAGTCTGGCCCTCCCCCCATGCTGGGGAGGCCACATGGAGAGGCCATAATGAGACAGAGATGCCCGAGAATACCCAATGTCCCAACCTCCAGCTGTTTGCCTCTCCCCACCATCAACTGCCAGACATAGATGTGAGGGAGGGATGAAACCAGCAGGTGAGTCCAGCCTTGGCCTTTAAGCTACCCCAGCTGATGCGGAGTGGAGAGAGATGAGAAGTCTCCACCAAACCTGCCCAAATTGCAGCTTTGTGAGCCATATAAACAGTGCTGTGGGTTCTCATGCCCTCCGCGAAAGTGGTGGCCTGGAAGCAGGTAAAGGGGGTGTGGCTGATGTAGCTCTTCATGTCCTGCTATGCTCTGCCCACTAGTGCTGCTGTCTGAAAAGTCCCAGCCTCAGTGGCTTCTCTTCATTGCAGTGCACGGGCTTCTCATTGCGGTGGCTTCTCTTGTTGCAGAGCACGGGCTCTAGGCACGTGGGCTTTAGTAGTTGTGGCACGCAGTCTCAGTAGTTGTGGTGCTCAGGCTTAGTTGCTCCACAACATGTGGGATCTTCCTGAACCAGGGCTCAACACCGTGTCCCCTGTGTTGTCAGGAGGATTCTTTTTTTTTTTTTTTTTTATAATACACAATGTATTTATTTATTTATTTATGGCTGTGTTGGGTCTTCATTTCTGTGCATGGGCTTTCTCTAGTTGTGGCAAGTGGGGGTCACTCTTCATCGCGGTGCGCAGGCCTCTCACTATCGCGGCCTCTGTTGTTGCGGAGCACAGGCTCCAGACGCGCAGGCTCAGTAATTGTGGCCCCCGGGCCCAGCTGCTCCACGGCATGTGGGATCTTCCCAGACCAGGGCTCGAACCTGTGTCGTCTGCATTGGCAGGCAGATTCTCAACCACTGCGCCACCAGGGAAGCCCATCAGGAGGATTCTTAACCACTGCACCACCAGGGAAGCCCCCATAATCCTTTTTTTAAATGTATGTGTACAGTTACCATTTTATTTTATTTATTGCATCGACACACACAAACACACACACACCAGAATGTAAGTGCTACCAGGGCAGGGATTCTTTATTTGGTTCACTGCTGTCTTCCAAGCATCATCTAGAGTAGTGCCTGGATACAGGAGGTGTTCAATAAATATTGCTGAAAGAATTTGCTATGGTTCTCTAGGGTGGTACTCTTCTTTGAACAACTACATCATTATTATTTTTGCATGTCATTATCAGGGATATCTATACTTGCTCACTAGTGGGATTTGAGTTGGGTTCTTACAGATACTCACTATGTTGATGTGAAACCCATTTATCCCTACATGTGACAGTCTTTGTTTTCCTACAAATCAGAATCTTCTCCTTAATTGCAGGAGAATAATTCCTACAACTCAACAACAACAAAAGACAAACAACTCAATTAAAAATGGGCAAAGAGGGCTTCCCTGGTGGCGCAGTGGTTGAGAGTCCGCCTGCCGATGCAGGGGACACGGGTTCGTGCCCCAATCTGGGAGGATCCCACATGCCGCGGAGCGGCTGGGCCCGTGAGCCATGGCAGCTGGGCCTGCACATCCGGAGCCTGTGCTCCACAACGGAAGAGGCCACAACAGTAAGAGGCCCGCGAACCGCAAAAAAAAAAAAGAAAAAACAAATGGGCAAAGAAATTGAAAAGACATTTCTCCAAAGAAAATCACAAATGGTCAAGAAGCACATAAAAGATGCTCAACATCATTAATCATGAGAAATGCAAATCAAAACCAAAATGAGATACCACATCACACCTACTGCAAGGGCTATAATTTTTAAAAATGGAAAATAACAAGTGTTGGTGAGAATGTGGAGAAATCGGAATCGTTATGAACTATTGACAGGAATGTAAATGGTACAGCTGCTGTGAAAACCAAACTGGCACATCCTTGGGGTTCTGTCAACGCCATAGCCAACCCCAATTCCAAACCTAGAGGTCCAGCTGGGGAGCTTCATGTGGGCTGCACGGGTGCTCCAAAGCTCTCTAGAGGCTGTCTGCTGTAATGCCAACTCTCGACACTTCCTGCTGCTTCGCCCACCACCACCACCACCAC
>NW_006777513.1:306329-312845 GCF_000442215.2 Lipotes vexillifer
CCCCCCCCCCCCCCCCCCCCCCCCCCCCCCGCCTGCCCCACACAGCCCCAGAGGCTGCACTGGCTTGGAAACGTGCCACCATGATTGCCTTCCTTCCCTCCCCCTAAGTGCCATGAGTGCTCTACAGAGGAGGGTATTTCTCTCAAAGTCTCGCAGGGCACTCTCACCTCCCTACCCCACCCCACTACTTTAAATCAGCCAGCGGCCCGGCCATCTACGTCAGGTCAGCTGGCTTTAAATCAAACAACAACCATAACTGAGTTCCCCTGCATTTAAGTCAGGACATCCAGGCAAGGGTGGGGGGACAGGAGGAAGTGGATCAGGTGGAAAGGGAAGAAGGAAGTTTGGGGAGAGCTCAAGAGAAACAAAGGGCACAGGGATGAGCACAGCTCACCCAGCAATACCCGGGCTTTTACAGGCTCCAGGTTCAGGACAACTAGCCCCGTTTTCCAGGTGCCAACACACACAGAGGCCTGCAGCTTAAAAGCTGCAAGCCCGAGTCAAGGCAGGTATTTCCGGGTCCAGGTTCCTGCCTCTGGAGAAACAAAGGACAGTACTGTGCAGACAGCCTGTTTGGCCGTCCAGCCACTGGGCCACCAGACCAGGCTGGAAATGCCCCCATCGCAAGCTGAAGGCAGACCTCTGTCCCCTTCTGTGAGGCAAGGCATTTGACTGATTGAATCAGAGGGGCCCGGCAACCAAGCCCTTTGCTCTGGGCGTGTCCTTGAGATTCTCCCGACCCCAACTCCAACCCCATCTCAGAGCCTGGAGGTTTGGCCAGAGAGCCACACGGGGGCTATGTTGGTGCTCTGGCGCCCTCTGGTGGCCATGGTCTCTAATAGCAACTCATAGACCTTCCTCCTGCCTCCCTCGCCAGCTCCAAGGGCTGCAAAGGCCTACACACCTGCCAGCCTTATTTCCTTCCCCCTCTCCCTCTAAGCAAGATGAAGTGCGCTAAGGATGGGCATATTTTCTCTCTCCAACACTCCCCAGCTACTCACCCTTCCGTACACCACCCTGCTGCTTTAACTTAAATAGCTCGGGACTTCCCAGGAGGGCGAATGGTTAAGACTCTGCGCTTCCACTGCAGGTGGCACGGGTTTCATCCCTCGTCATGGAAATAAGATCCTACATGCCACACGGCGTGGCCAAAAAAGAATAAATAAATAAATAAATAGCCCCCTGAAGTCACTGATGTACCAGGCTTGAACTCAATCACCTCCCTTTTAATTCAGGTGACCTGGCCTTAGGTCAGTTTTCCCCAAGCAGGGTTGTGGAAACAGAAGGAAGAGGATCAGATAGAAGGGGAAGACAAACGTTTTAGGAAAAATCTCCAGAGAAAGAGAGGGCACAGGGATGAGCAAAGCCCACCCAGCAAATATCCAGGCTTTTACAGGCTCCAGGTTCAGGAAAACCAGCCCCGTTTTCCAGATGCCAACAAACACAGAGGCCAACAGCTTAAAAAGCTGCAAGCCCGGGTCAAGGCAGGTATTTCTGAGTTCAGAATCCTGACTCTGGAGAAACAAAGGGCAGTCAGTCTACAGGCAACCTGTCTGGCCGTCTGACCACAGGGCCACAACCTGGCGGGAAGTGTCCCCATCGCAAGCTGAAGGCAGACCACTGCCCCCCTGTGAGGCGAGGCAATTTGAGCCGGTGAATCAGAGGGGCCCGTAACCAGCCCCTTTGCTCTGGGCACGTCCTTGTGGTT
This sequence comes from Lipotes vexillifer, assembly GCF_000442215.2. NCBI lineage: Eukaryota > Metazoa > Chordata > Mammalia > Artiodactyla > Lipotidae > Lipotes > Lipotes vexillifer. The sequence goes on from NW_006777513.1 coordinate 308,038, forward strand.
CTGCCAGCCCCATCTCCAACCCCATCTCAAAACGTGGAATTTGGGCCAGGGATCCACAGGTGGGCTCCGCTGGTGCTCTGCCGCCCTCTTGTGGCTGTCGTCTCTAATAGCAACTTATAGCCCTTCCTCCTGCCTCCCTTGCCAGCTCTGGGGGCTGCACTGGCCCAGGGCGCCTGCCCACCGGTTTCCTTCCCCCTCTCCCTCTTAGCACAATGAAGTGCCCTCGAGATGGCGATATTTTCTCTCTCCAAGCCTCCCAGGGTACTCATCCCTCCTTACTACATCCTCCTACTTTAAATTAATCAGCCGAGGACTTCCCTGGTCCTCCAATGGTTTAGACTCCCTTCTTCCACTGCAGGGCGTATGGGTTTGATCCTTGGTCAGGGATCTAAGGTCCTACATGGCACACGGCATGCCCAAATATAAATAAATAAATAAATAGGCCCACTGCATTCACTGATGTATCTGGATTTAAATCAATCATCTGCCACATACCTCAGGTGACCTGGCTTTCGGTCAGGTTACCCCAGGCAGACTTGTGGAAACGGAAGAGGATCAGATAGAAAGGGAAGACAAACTTTCGGAGACAGCTCTCGAGAAAAAGAAAGGGCACAGGGAGGAGCGCAGCCCGCCCAGCAAACACCAGGGTTTTTACAGGCTCCAGGTTCAGGACGACAGCCCCGTTTTCCAGATGCCAACACCCACAGAGGCAGCTCAAAAGCTGTAGAAATATCTTTAGCCTCATCACTTGCACTATCTTCTACATTTATAAACTTAACTCATAACTCTCTCATCCTTAAATATTTTTTAAATTTTATTATTTTAAAATATTATTTTGAAATATTATTTAATATTAAATAATTAATTTAACATATATTTTGATTTAATGTTTAATTTGATATTTAATAAATAATATTAATTGATTAACATTTAATAAATTGATGTTTTGATATTTCAATTTCAATAAATATTAATATTTATGTATTTAATATTTATTTTAGTATTTAAAAGATAATAGTAATTAATATGTATTAATTAATATTTAATAAATTAATATTTGATTTGATGTTTAAACATTATTATTTTAAAATTTTATTATTTTAAATTTATATTAATTATTTTAAATTTTTATTAAATATTTTAAAAATCCAAAACCCTTGCTTTAGCTCTCCCTTCTGATTAAGCAGCAATTCTGTATTTAGCCATCCCTTTTACATGGAACGTTTTCAAAAACTTTACTTGTTGTTTCCTTTGCCCATTCATTCTTCAGTGACTCTACCCACCAGACCCCACATACAAGAAACTCCAGTGGCCTCAGAACACCCAAAGCCAGGGGCTGGCTTCCTTCTTTGAAGTCTTGAGACTGACTACCTCTCAGTTTTCCTGACTTTTTTATTTTTTACTTGTTGATTGTTAAACACTCATTTTCCTTAGCTTCCCCACTGTAAGGCATGAAATCTAATTTGATTCTCCTACTGCTCTAATCATTCCTTTTTTGTTTTTAATAAATTTATTTATTTATTCATTTTTGGCTGTCTTGGGTCTTCGTTGCTGCGCGTGGGCTTTTCTCTAGTTGCGGCGAACAGGGCCTACTCTTCGTTGCAGTGCGTGGGCTTCTCATTGCAGTGGCTTCTCTTGTTGCGGAGCACAGGCTCTAGGCGCGTGGGCTCAGTAGTTGTGGCACACAGGCTTAGTTGCTCCGGCCTGCCCGCTCGTTTCCTTCCCCCTCTCCCTCTTAGCACAATGAAGTGCCCTCGAGATGGCGATATTTTCTCTCTCCAAGCCTCCCAGGGTACTCATCCCTCCTTACCACATCCTCCTACTTTAAATTAATCAGCCGAGGACTTCCCTGGTCCTCCAATGGTTTAGACTCCCTTCTTCCACTGCAGGGCGTATGGGTTTGATCCTTGGTCAGGGATCTAAGGTCCTACATGGCACACGGCATGCCCAAATATAAATAAATAAATAAATAGGCCCACTGCATTCACTGATGTATCTGGATTTAAATCAATCATCTGCCACATACCTCAGGTGACCTGGCTTTCGGTCAGGTTACCCCAGGCAGACTTGTGGAAACGGAAGAGGATCAGATAGAAAGGGAAGACAAACTTTCGGAGACAGCTCTCGAGAAAAAGAAAGGGCACAGGGAGGAGCGCAGCCCGCCCAGCAAACACCAGGGTTTTTACAGGCTCCAGGTTCAGGACGACAGCCCCGTTTTCCAGATGCCAACACCCACAGAGGCAGCTCAAAAGCTGTAGAAATATCTTTAGCCTCATCACTTGCACTATCTTCTACATTTATAAACTTAACTCATAACTCTCTCATCCTTAAATATTTTTTAAATTTTATTATTTTAAAATATTATTTTGAAATATTATTTAATATTAAATAATTAATTTAACATATATTTTGATTTAATGTTTAATTTGATATTTAATAAATAATATTAATTGATTAACATTTAATAAATTGATGTTTTGATATTTCAATTTCAATAAATATTAATATTTATGTATTTAATATTTATTTTAGTATTTAAAAGATAATAGTAATTAATATGTATTAATTAATATTTAATAAATTAATATTTGATTTGATGTTTAAACATTATTATTTTAAAATTTTATTATTTTAAATTTATATTAATTATTTTAAATTTTTATTAAATATTTTAAAAATCCAAAACCCTTGCTTTAGCTCTCCCTTCTGATTAAGCAGCAATTCTGTATTTAGCCATCCCTTTTACATGGAACGTTTTCAAAAACTTTACTTGTTGTTTCCTTTGCCCATTCATTCTTCAGTGACTCTACCCACCAGACCCCACATACAAGAAACTCCAGTGGCCTCAGAACACCCAAAGCCAGGGGCTGGCTTCCTTCTTTGAAGTCTTGAGACTGACTACCTCTCAGTTTTCCTGACTTTTTTATTTTTTACTTGTTGATTGTTAAACACTCATTTTCCTTAGCTTCCCCACTGTAAGGCATGAAATCTAATTTGATTCTCCTACTGCTCTAATCATTCCTTTTTTGTTTTTAATAAATTTATTTATTTATTCATTTTTGGCTGTCTTGGGTCTTCGTTGCTGCGCGTGGGCTTTTCTCTAGTTGCGGCGAACAGGGCCTACTCTTCGTTGCAGTGCGTGGGCTTCTCATTGCAGTGGCTTCTCTTGTTGCGGAGCACAGGCTCTAGGCGCGTGGGCTCAGTAGTTGTGGCACACAGGCTTAGTTGCTCCGCGGCATGTGGAATCTTCCTGGACCAGGGCTCGATCCCGTGTTCCCTGCATTGGCAGGCGGATTCTTAACCATTGCGCCACCAGGGAAGCCCTGATCACTACTTTTGAGTCTCTTTAATTAACAATATCCTCTCCTAAAATCATTTTTTTCAAACTAGTGTTTTCTTACTTCTATTCTCTCTTTTTTTTTAATATTTATTTATTTGGCGGCGCCGTGTCTCAGTTGCAGCACACGGGATCTTCATTGCAGCATGTGGGATCTTTTTTTCTTTTTTTTAGTTGCAGCATGGGAATTCTTAGTTGCAGCATGTGGGACCTAGTACCCTGACCAGGGATAGAACCTGGACCCCCTGCATTGAGAGCACGGAGTCTTAGCCACTAGACAACCAGAGAAGTTCCTTCTTCCTTCTGTTCTTTTCTTTCTTTCTTTCTTTCTTTCTTTATTTATTTTTGCGGTACGCGGGCCTCTCACTGTTGGGGCCTCTCCCGTTGAGGAGCACAGGCTCTGGACGCCCAGGCTCAGCGGCCGTGACTCACAGGCCCAGCCGCTCCGCGGCATGTGGGATCTTCCCGGACCGGGGCACGAACCCGTGTCCCCTGCATCAGCAGGTGGACTCTCAACCACTGCACCACCAGGGAAGCCCTGTTCTTTTCTTGCTCCTCCTGTGACCTTTTTGAGTCATCTTATGAAGGTTTTACAACTGTTCGTAGTCATTCATTGTATCCTTACCCGTGGGTACATGGGAGGATTGCATTTTCACTGCCCCTAAAGTTACTCCACATAGAAGCAATCACACATCCTGTATATTCTACTATCTAAACTTAAAAAAAAATTTTTTTTCCTTTGAATTCCCAGTGAACCTACCAGTCATCCTGTCTCATCTATACTCCTGTGACACTGTGCCAGATGGTCTCTTTATACAAACTGTGCCCTTCCTGGATTCTATTCTCCACTTCACAGCCAGAATTCCCGTACTTACAACAATTCCTTTTGCCCTTCGAGTGAAATCCTTAACATCACGCAGAGACTCTGGACTGATCCCCTCAGTCTGCTTTCCTCTCTCTCACCCTCAAGTTCTCTGCTGCAGCCACTCTAACCTCTCTCATTTCCTTCAAAGTTCTGTGTTCCTTGACCTTCATCTCAGAATACTACCCATTCTGACATCTCAGACCTAAAAGTGCCCCTGCCATTTTTTTCTTAGTTGAATTGCATGAATCCTTCACATCTCAGCCTAGACATCATACAATAAACAATAAATATTTATGGATTGATTCTCTCATCCATTATTCCAGCTGAGACTTTCATCAGCTCCTATCCACATTGCTGAAATAGCCTCTACTCTCCTCTGTACCACTCTGTACCTTTTAACTACAGCGTCCTCTATGAAGATGCTGGTTGCATGGGTGTGGAACATTACTAGATTTAATTTTCTAATTTTACCTTTTAGTTATTACTCTCTTCCTTGCTTGTCCCATTTAATTGTATCCTCTGGTTTCAGCACAATTATTTAACACAATAATTAATTAGATAAATCATTAATCTTTTTTTTTTTTTTTTTTTTTTTTTTTTTTTTTT